>NW_009713244.1:42957-44027 GCF_000703405.1 Apaloderma vittatum | reverse complement strand
ACCTGTGCTGTCAACAGATGTTAATGGTGATTTTGTGTTCAGAGAGACTCTTCATAAAGAGCATCCTTTCAAGAAGGGAGTGATTATTGCTGCTTTGCTAGTGACAGTGAATGGATATTGTTGGAAGTGAATATATAAAAAATGTACAGTATGCCAGGGAAATGGGTATGCCTTGCACTATAGATGTTGAGTACTCTCTTTTGGTTTAAATGGATGTGTGCCTTAGTGTTTATTTGCAAGCTATTTATTTCATACTACAGTGAAAAGGAAACAGTTTGGCTGTTCAAAATACTGTGCTAGTCATTTGAAAGCCAAGAAAATGCTGCTTGGTGAGCTGATTCTTTTTCTGCTTTGGAAAGGGGCTCACTTCTTGGGAGAGATTAGGTCAGCTCTTCAACCTTTGACTAAATTATAACCACACAGTGGAAGCACAAAGTGGGAAGAGTAGGAGACGAAACTGCGTTTTACTGCCAAACAGAGCTGAACACTAAACGAAATGTAGAACACTTCCAAAGGAGTCTGAAAACATATGTGATACAATAAAAAAGAAAGGAAAAAAAAAGAAGAAAGTAACACTTTCATCTTAATACTAAAAACCTGGAAACTATTGAAAAGGCAGAAGCACCTATAGATTGATCTAATTCTCTGACTGTAACTGAAAAGACGAAATAATATTATATGTGGAAGCCTGCACTTTTCATAAGGCCATAAAATGTTAAAAGATCAAGATTATTAAAAAACTTGAAGAAATGACAGCCAAGGAGAGAGAGGCAAAACTGTTCTGCATGGTGCTGAGTTCAGGACATACATTTTAGCAGTGTCATGCTAGATGATTCAAGTGCTAAACTAGTAAATGTTAATATAATATTCGGAAATTATAATGATGAATATAGCTGGATACCATCTGGTATTAACTCAGTTCCCAGGATATTTAAAATTCTGATTGCACAGTTCTTCATAGGATTACTGGGTTGGAAAGATATAGTGAGGAATGTTGTAATTTGTCTGGTGCTAGGATTACTGAAAAGTCAGGCAATGCTGACTTTTGACAGAAAAATATCTTCTTTTAA
>NW_009713244.1:39567-42937 GCF_000703405.1 Apaloderma vittatum | reverse complement strand
GAAAGAGTGCTTTCTTTCAGAAGTTTTGGTCATCTTTTTTTTGTTTGTTTTTAATCATCATAGCACCATAGAATGTCTTAGGTTGGAAGGGACCTTAGCCATCATCTAATCCAACCTCCCTGCCATGGGCAGGGGTGCTCTTAACTAGACCAGGTTGCTCGAAGCCTCATCCAACCTGGCCTTGAACATCTCCAGGGAGGGAGCATCTGCCACCTCTTCAGGCAATCTATTCCAGAGTCTTGCCACCCTCGCACTGAAGAACTTCTTCCTAAGTTCCAGTCTAACCCTCTTCTCCTTCAATTTAAATCCCTTTCCCCTTATCCCTCCCCAGCCTTCCTGTAGGTTCCCTTCAGGTATTGGTAGGCAGTTATAAGGTCCCCTCAGAGTCTTCTCTTCTCCGGGCTGAACAATCCCAGCTCCCTCAGCCTGTCCTCACAGCACAGGTGCTCCAGCCCCTGGATCATCTTTGTGGCAACAGATCCACGTCCCTCTTACTGGACACAGTATTCGAGGTGGGGTCTCACAAGAGCAGAGTATAGTGGTAGAATCACCTCTCTCAACCTGTTGGCCAAACTCCTCTTGATACCTCTGTCGTGGGTTAGGGTTGGGCTAGCCACTAACACGGACAGACGCTCTCTAACCCAGGATAGGGCTGGTCTGGACCGCACGAGTGCACTGCTGGCTGATGTTGATCTTCTCGTCTATTAACACCCTCAAGTCCTTCTCTTCAGGGCTACTCTCAACCCACTCTGTGCCCAGTTTGTATTTGTGCCTGGGATTGGCCCAACCCAGGTGCAGGACCTTGCATTTTGACTTATTGAACCACATGCAGTTTGCACTGGCCCATTTCTCAAGCCTGTCAAGGTCCCTCTAGATGGCATCCCTCTCCTTAAGTGAGTCCACCATGATGGTGCTTTCTGGGAGCTGCATCTCTGAAGCCTCACCCTCATTCTTCTTTATAATCTAAATTGGTTTCTAGAAGTCAGGCTGTGTTTGCTGTGCTGCACCTGTCTCAGATCCTGCGTTGCGATGTGTTTTCCTCCCTCAGAGACAGGGCTCTGCTAGGTGACTGAGGACACAGTCTCACCAAATCCATGGGGAAGAATCAGCCTATGAGAAATGCAAAATGCATCTCTCAACCTGCTGTTTCCAACTGGACAGCCTTCAGTTTTAGGGATGATTTTTTTCATAATTGCTTTTCATACTTTTCTCAAAGTAAACCCCTTTTTCACTCAGAAATGCTCTTTTACTTTAAATAACCTGATGAAAGGCATTGGCTGTTGTAGGCCAGTGACAGAACAGGTAAAAATCTTAAGTAGTAATTTAGTGAATATGAGCAGCTAAAGCTTAAGTCAACTGAGTTTGTTAGGTTACACAGAAAATAAATACAGAAAATATTGGGGGTGCAAGAAACATGTCAGGTTTTCTATAGGCAGAAAGTCAGTAGAAATACCTTCAGTGCCTCTGGGCCCCGCATATATTATACCTTATTAACATGAAATAAAATTGTGTATTTATAAAAACATCTGCTAACAATGTAAAATTTAAGACAATAAAAGAGGTTTCTAGTAGCTTGAGTACAATCTTTCATCCTCAAGCCTGTGTTTAGTAGAGATTACCATCTGCAGATGTTGAAATTCTCTTTGACATTTAATTATTGTGCTTACATAACTTATGTTTCTCCCTTACTCAGTAACTTTGAGTGAGCATTTTTTAGGGAATACTCCTTGCTCTTGATTGCTTATATTTGCCTTTCTTTTACATTGTTTTTTATTTCCATGCTGTATTTATTAAGCCATAATCTTCACATATTTTCTGCCTGTTACTGCCACACATGAATTTGCTGTGTTATGTCAGTATTGCATAGGTCTTTATTTACTTATTGCACTGAGTGAATAAGCTGTGAAATAGAAATTGTGTTGTCCATCCCCAGCCCTCTGGGATTCTTTGAGAACTTGTGATTTCACTGTTAATGTCGGGGAGGGTTTGCACCTTAACATTAGACATTGGTTCACCAGAAATTGCTGATACAAAAAAAACGTGGGTGGCTATGATGCAGAACAGCTCTATCTCCTGATAGTATAAATGGCCACTGGAGTCCCAGCTGTCTTAATTAAGCCAATGCATGTGGTTTGGAGGGCCGGTAAGTACTCCCGCGATCCTCTTCTTGGCAGTTACCTTCAGGCAAAAGGAAGGTGCATCTCAGCTTCAGATTGTTCTGATGAAACATAAAGCTGAGAGTTTTTAGAAGCCAGTAAGTGTTTTGGAGTGCCTTTCTTCTTAGGCACCTGCCTAAATTCAAAATTAGGAGGGTTTGAGATTTGGAAGGAGAGACTGAAAAAAGAAACTGTGGGAGTTTTTCTTTATGAAGTCTTCGTTCTCCTTCATTACTCCCTGTGCACAGAGATTTTCTGCTCCAGCACTTAAAGAACTTTTCACTAGCTCTCTTTGTGCGTGCTTTCAGAAATATCAAGCAAAGGAAGAGAAGCCAGTGTGTACATCACTGGTGGGACAAATGGTAAGAAACGTTTCTCTGGGACAATGCTTATTTGAGTAAAAGGCTCAGGTGATAAAACTGCTCGAGTTCCTCCAAGGTGTTGCCTCAATATCTTTCTATTTGAAGCCTCTTGCAGGACACAGTCAAACTCTCCCACTGGTTGTCCTTCATGATTTATTTCTTACACCAGTAAAAGAGTCTGTGACCAGCCCAGTGCACTCTTATTTCCTGCCCACCCTGAGCCAGCCACCCCTGCTGCATGTATGTTGTCTGAATGTTTTATTTGCTAGCAGGTCAGATGCTGAAACACCGTAGTTCAAGATACCTCCTCACTTATGTGTCTGCTGGGTTGTTACCACCACTATGGCAACAAGGCTAAGCCAGGCTTTCCTGCACTGAGCACACCTGCAAGTCTCTGCCTGCTCTGTCCCCTGGGACAGAGGGACATCAGCCAATGTCCCTGTGGCTGCCACTCCACAGAAAGGCATACTCTTGCCTGCCACGCCGATGTTTTCACTTTTTATCTTAGGGAGATCCTTCCTCTCTCCCATATAGCCTTAGAGATAAAGGCTTACTCAGCTATTTGATAAATTTCAGCATTTGTTTTAAATCCATTTCACTTAATGCCTAGGGTTTTTTTTCCTGAGACCCTGGCTTTCAAGGGCATTTAGGCACTTTTGTGTATCGCTGGTGGTTTTTTCTGTACCTTTTAGTGGAGCTAAAGTGACTCCAATTCCCTCTCCCTTCCTACCTTCTCCCCTGATCCCTCCCCAATCCTGATGTTTTTGCTTTCCTACAGAGGAGTGATAAATGGCCCAGAGTGGAGTTTGATGAGGTCAGGTGTTACTGTTGGCCGTAAATCCTTCCTGCTTG
>NW_009713244.1:35958-39536 GCF_000703405.1 Apaloderma vittatum | reverse complement strand
CAGCAGCAGTCTCTGGCCTTGGAACTTTTATGGCTCTCCCAGTGGAGGAGGGACAGGAGTGGTATGGGCTGTCAGCACACCGGAGACATTTACAAAAGAGTTTTATTTGAAAGCTTTATGTGCCGAAAGAAACTCCTCCAAGCCCCAGGAACAGAAAAAAAATCTTCTAATCAATAATTTGTTCCTAGAGCTAGAGCTCTCCTGCTTACATTGCATAAGCCTGCCTCTTACTCGTGGGGCCTGAGGTTAAGCAGTGCGTCAGGTTTAGATGATCTCTCAACACAGACAACTGAGATACAGATATAGATATATGGAGATACTTGCTTTATTAACAGTTGTAGCTCTGTCTGTTTGAAGCAGCAATATATTTTGGGTTGACATCCAAGCACAAGCAAGGTGAATGTGCATCACTTTTCTGATACTAAATCATAGAATCACAGAATCATAGAATGGTTTGAGTCAGAAGGGACCTTAAAAATTATCTAGTTTCAAGCCCCTGCCGTGAGCCAGGAACACCTTCCACTACATCAGGTTGCTCAGCCCCCCCCGCCCCCGAGCCTAAATTCCCCAAAGCCCCATCCAGCCTGGCCTTGAACACTTCCAGGGAGGGGGCATCCACACCTTCCCTGGGCAGCATGTTCCATTGCCTCATCACTGTCATAGTAAATAACTTCTTAATAACCAATATAAATCTACCCTGCTCCAGTTTAAAACTACTGCCCCTTGTCCAATCACCACATGCCCTTGTAAATGGTCCCTCCCCAGCTTTCCTGTAGGCCCCCTTCAGGTACTGGAAGGCCACTATAAGGTCTCCCTGGAACCCTCTCTTCTGCAGGTTGAACAACCCCAGCTCTCTCAGCCTGTCCTCACAGGAGAGGTGCTCCAGCCCTCTGATTATTTTTGTGGCCCTCCTCTTGAGACCATGGACCTCCAACAGGTCCCTCTCCTTCTTGTGTTGGGGGCTCCAGAGCTGGACACAGTGCTGTGGGTGGGATCTCACCAGAGCAGAGTAGAGGGGCAGAATCACCTCCCTTGACCTGCTGGCCACGCCACTTTTGATGTATATATAAATACATATAAATATATAGATGCGATAGCCCAGTATATGCTGCAAACAACAAAGTGCTTGGAGACTGTTAACTTGTAAATCCAGGGTGGCTGGTGGCTGCCTGAAGTTCTGCTCTTGCTGTGTTGATCGCCAGATGATAAACTACGGCACTCTGGGAACAGCAAAGGATGGCTACATGGACTTACCCCCAAGTACCTGTGCCACTGGTGCACACAACAGAGCAGACAGGAAGAAATGAATGGAGACTTAAAAATGTAGCTTGGCCTGTATCCTGAGAAGTTTTTGCTGGCTCAGAGTCAGCCTGCTATTCTGCATGGATTAGAGGATGCAAGTATGGATATCAAGGGAAAATGCTTCCCTAAACCCCAGCAAAACTAGTGTTGCCATTGGCTCTGCCATGTTGTCAGTGTCACTTTTTCTCCCCAGATACCATTCTGGTGGGGCATAAATTTTTTCTCTGTGCAGAAACTTGCTTAAGATTCAGTAGAAGTGCAGAGAAAATGTTTTTAGTGATTTTTTTTTAGTGAGATAAAACAAGACATACTAGATAAAGAATGCTTGCTCAGAAACAGTTTTATTCTGAAATCTGGTCTCTGAAAGAGATCAAATTGATGGTGCCACAATAGAAGAGCTATTCAAAAGCAACATTGCTCTCCATTTCTCACACATTTTATTTTTGATTTTTGTTAATAACATTTGGGTAACATCAAAACTCTTCTGGCTGGCTTTCTGTGCTTTGTGATATTCTTAATACACAAGGAGGAGAGTCATTAAAAGATTGACATCAAAAATTATGTTTGTTTTTTTGGATTGCTGGAAGGTGTCGATGTCTTATACCTTCTCTGACTTGTCTCTTTAAACCTGCTGGATCATACAAAGGAACATGAATAGAAGAAATTGCCTCCAGAACTTTTCATTATTAATGATGCTCTATGACTAAATTGGAAATCTGCTACGGTACCCCAAGGGGGTGATTAATTTAGCAGACTAGGAGTTTTGATTAAAAGGGAATGAAATGTCTGACACAAAGTCTATTTATCAGTTATTATGATATTAAAACACTCTAATCATTGTGGTGCCTAAATTAAGGTTTCACAGCCTAAATGTCACTTCATAGTGCTCTTTTAGATCTGGCTGTGTGATGCAAGTTTATTATCTGTGGGGGCGTGAGAATATAAGCGTGTGTAGTGATCTTTGATAACAACAAAGCAGTTCAGTAGGAGCTCGTCTCTTTGCCTCTGTCCCATTTAAAAAGGAGATGACGGAAGATTTTAAGATGCGTGCAGGACAAGATGTCACTATCCTCCGTGTCTCCAGGAGCTGTGATGCAAATTTTGTCAAACCACACTGACAGGACATAGAAAGGTATCTCGGTAGCTGAAGGATTGAAGTCAAAACCAGTTCCTTCTACAAACCAGGCGTGCTCTCAGATGATACGTTCTCTGAGAGGTGAAACCATAACAATTTTATGTCCTCAAATTAAAGGTCAGGACAGAAATTGGCAGTGATCAATCAGGAAAAGTAATCAACAGTTGGTGCTAAGAGAGTGTCATTTAAATGTGCTGCAGAGAAGTAGGAAGTGAGAGCAATAGGTCATGCGTTTCTATATAAATGCCGAAGAAATAGCTATAAGCCGTGGTATTGATATACCAGGCCTAGTGCAACCTTCAGAGAGGGAAGAGGGAGGGTCAAGGAGCACTGTGAGATCGAGGAAAGATAGAGTCAAACACCAGGAGAGGGGTGGTTCTTCATGTTAGCAAAGGCTCGGAATCAAATCAGATCAGTAAAACAGTCATGTTGGCAACTTGGATATAAGTTCTCAATGGGAAAAAAAGATACATTAGAACTAAATTATCCATTGACTGACCAGGACTGTGACTGTGTCATTCTGTAAGAGAACGGACTGCTTTTGAGTGCAGCAAACACAATAAAGATGAGGAATTTCTGTGACCCCTTTGTAAGCTTGGCTAAATGTCATGTCAGGGTATAGTGTCGAGCCTGATCTTTGAGACACCACTGGTGACCCCTTCATGATGCCACCAGTCAAAGAAGCCCCAACATGTGCCCTCAAATAAAAAAAGCCACAAGAGCAGGAGTAGCTCCTGGAAGCAGTCTGTGGTTCATAAGATCATTCTCAGAGGCCCACTCTTCCCTGGGGGGTACAACACGTTTAGATTTACCATTTTCACAGAAGCAACAAAAGCTAACACATCCACTGATCTCATACTTAATTTCAAAAAGGAGAGCCTAGGAGAGGCTACAGAGCAAGTAGCATAAAGACTATTTAAAGACATCGTGATGGAATCGCAGAGCAAACGTTATCTCATTTATCAAAAAAAAATCACCTTGAGAAAAAAAAAAAAAACACAGAAGGAAGCTGAGATAACCAAACAGCAAGTAAAGCATATTACTAAAAGTGAGAAGGCATCCTTCAAATAGCTTGGGCCTGAAAATGAGAAAAGTAGAAAGACTCATAAACCTAGGCACCTTGTCGGGAAATATGTGATAA
>NW_009713244.1:19783-35901 GCF_000703405.1 Apaloderma vittatum | reverse complement strand
CCCCCCCCCGTAATAAGTCCTGTGTCAAGCAAGAAGTTTGCTGGAGTCTGTAGGAAGGAGTGCACAGAAAAATGAAATAGTTTGTGAATTTGCTGTGGAGGAACGTGGGGAGGTACCCACAGTGGAATACCTCTCCTGGAAGAATAGGGATGAAATAGGCCAAATAGTAACTACAGCATTCTGTAGCTTCTGCTCTGGTACCAGAGGACCAGTACCAGTGTAACACCTTTTTTAATAAAAAAAACCCCAACACCCTGTTTCCTGAGAGAATCCCAGAGCCTTTCAGTAGTAAACCTGATTATCTGCAATAAATACATTGACAGAAGCTAGAATAATAACAGAATGATAACAGGATGATGGGGAGCACCAATAAATATCATAGTGACAAAGAACCAGCCAGGGGTTTATAATGAAAATCATGATTTACTAATCTGTTGAGTAGCACTGGAGGAGTCAATTTGTGGATGGGCCAGCTCTCCTACCCCTTTCCTTAGGTTAGCCTGGAGTTGTGCTTGCTTTGATCTCGAAACTCACCTGCACTGCACAGATATGTTTCCCAGTTTAAAGACAGGCACAGAAAAGAGTATCTCACTGAGAAAAATACCCAGAAATGTAAATAATTGACACATGGAGCTGCCTGGAGATTAGGATGTATTTTCAAGAGAATCAGGATGTGAAACAGAAGAGGGAAGCTTGAGGGGATAAAACCAGATGTTAAAAGACATTATCAGAGAGAACAGCACTTTGCAAACAACGCTTGTAAAGATGTGAGGAAACAAGAGGAACGTGCCCTCTGAATTAATGGCAGATATGAGAAGTGAAAGTCTTATCAGTCTCCACTTTCTGGATTAATCCTTCCCCTAGCAAAAAAACCAAACCAGAACAACAAGGAGATCTGTGGGTGTAAGAGATCTTCAGCAGAGGTTTTGTTTGCTTTATTTGCAAACAGAAAACTGTCAGAAAAGAAACATTTCTGTTAGAAAGAGATGCAAACCAACACCCCAGAAAACCTCCATCCAGCACAAATCGACAGGGTAGCATTTGCCTGCTGCCCGCTGCTGGAGCTGCTGCAGGTGAAGACGTATGAGAAGCTGCCTGGATGCTTTGCTCCCTCCCACCTGGTCCCCAGGGCTCCCCACAGCTACTCGCTGTTGCACGAGAATAACGAGGACGTTGCTCTGGATGTGACACCGCCTCAGCAGGGTCTTTAGGAAAGTTCTCTATGGCTATTCTCCTGAGCCCTGCAATAATCTGCAGCCTGAGCAGGCAGTGCTGGTGAGCTCAGCTCTTTCCTCCCTTTTATTTGCCTGCAGAGGGAGAACAGAACATTGCTGTTATCTCCATGATTCCTTTTAAAATAATAGAAAGGAGTAACACATTGAAACAAGTGGCTAACCTTCCCTACCAGGATGAGGGCAAGTTACACAGGCAGAGAGTAGCTTTACGTCACCCTGTCCTGCTTAGTTGTACGAAACCCAAAGTACATCACCAGACCGTGCCCCGCAGAGGATTCCTGGTGGGAGTTTTGCCAGCCCAGCGGCCAGATTGCTGGGCAGCCATCCGCATGTGCTCTCAGTTCCTGGCGGGGCAGTGTAAAACACTCTGTGACCATAGGCTGTTATTCTTGCCCCTCCGCTGGAGGTTTGTGTAGAGGGATTTGGATGGTGGTGTCCCAGCCATGGGACTTGCAGCCTTCACAATAACTTAAACCAGTGGGATGTGGAGTCTCTGAATGCAGGACATTGGGTCTTCTTCCCCATTCATAGCGCAGAAATCCCTTAGTGAGAATCTTTGGTCTGTTAGCCCCCTAGAAATCTGATCAGAGGATTAGGATGGTCCCATCTGGTTATAAAATTAATGCCCTTTCTCTTATACATTGAATTTCCATTATATTCAGTGGGATTTAGCAGAGTAAGATGAGCAAGGCTGTGAGGCAAAAAAGAGCTCGGCCTGACAGAGGCCTGGGGTTAACCAACACATGGAATTGGAAGGAGTTTCTGCATTCCTGTGAAAACACTGAATTTCTTGTGATCTTTTTCAATATTTTTAATTCATTAACTCATTGTTCTGGATATTGTTTTAGCAACCTGGAGCTTGCCAAGGTGGAAATTGTTAGAGTAAAAAACCTGTCCATGAGTGAGTGATAGAAATATCGCTAGGCTTTTATCCACTTTCCTACTTTGATTTCTCTAGAGCTTACCTGAGCTGTCTGTTTTCCAAAGAACATTGTTGCACCTGTTCCAATAAGCGGTGGAGTGCTCACAAAGAGCATAGCACAGTGGCAGTCTGTGAGGGATGCAGCGAAAGGCTTTCCTTAACACCACTCTACATGGCAAACCCAATTTTCGGCTGTATATGTCAGTGTGGCAAGTCTTCTTGTTCCCAGTCAGTGTGCTACAGGGTAATTGAGAACATAGCTTATTGCAGGCTTTTGTTTCTCTTCCAAGATTCATTTCTTTTCATCCCTTTCTGTGCCGAGTATAATAAACAGAACAGGAGCTGAAGGCAGTTTGGCTGGGGAAACAAGATTCCATAATTAAAAAAACCCACACAACAACTCCACAGAAACCACCCTCCCCAAAAAACCCACAAAACTGGTCAGTGAAGAGTTAGAAAGACACTTTTGTTGACAGATAAAGAGGGAAAATAGAAGAAGGAAAAGAAACACCTGAGCTGTTTCTCCAGCCCTTCTCAACCAGTTTGAATGGAGGGTGTGAATAATGAAGTACAGAGATCTCACCATTTCCTGCTCAGGCAGGCCAGGCTTTTCCAGCGCTCCCTCGTTACTGTCAGCCCTGTTGGAACCAAACTGGCTGACAGCAGAGGGACCTTTGATAGCCCTTTGCAGGAGGAGAGAGGACACTAGCTAGGTGGGAGGTCAGTGTGAGGTGGATGCTCTGGTTTCAGATGTCCTTATGAAAATTAATATTGGCATTTAGCCCTTTATACCTTAAGCAGCCTGGAGAGAGATTCAGAGAGCTGGAGTGTGTTGGGGAGTTAAAAGTGGAGAAAAAAGAAAGAGCAAGGAAATGCTTTTGTGTACACAGAAATGCAGATCTGTGAGCTCTTAAAAATGCTGCGTTTCTATCAGTTCCTTCCCTAGTCCTGAGCATAACAATCTAATAACTGCAGATACTCTTGTTGACATGGGGAGGATCATAATTTGGATTTAGTTCAGATTCTAACTATTACAGATGAGCCTAAGGCACTGCTGTAGTGACAAATGACTCTGCGTCTCCTTACAGCAATATTCTTGTCTTTCCTTTTCTGGACACTCTGAAACAAGGAAGTGGCGTAGATGAAACTTGGGGCTGATGCGCTTCATCAGTTCCTATGTTTCCACATTTTACCTGGGCTACTGTGGCTATCTAATATGGGTCAAACTAACTGGAAAGGGTTACCTAGTCTTTGGTCCCTGGCTGGGGGCCCCACCTCTGCCTCCCAATACCTGCTGGCATGTTCCTGTGAGCACCAGGACCATGTGATGGAAGGGAACATCATTCAGACATGAAACTGCTGAAGGGCTCCCGCCAGGCGAGCTGGTTGTGATAATCTGCTGCCTGCGACCTCATTAGAACAGCCTGATTGGGGCCGCTAATCATATAAATAAAGGATTAAATCATAGCATTAACCTTCTACAGGGAAACCTGCCCTGGCAACATTGACAGAATTAGATCTATTAATTATTTACAGGGTCATTTGATAGAAATGTATATAGATGGCAGATTATGAGCACTTGAAGCAATAAGTTAACCATAAATTATTGCTCTGATAAGAATCTTTTAATATTTTCCTCTTAATGTCCTGAATTAAAAGCCACCTTGCTTTTATCTCTGTAAGACTGTGGCATCACACATCGTTTATGCAGGTAGATCAAAGAGCCCCAACGTCACGGATTTTTGCGCTTCTCCTGGCTTTTGAGGTTCCTTGTTTTGTTAGAAATTCCCCCTGTGCAAACAGAGTTTCCACAGCTACATTAGGGGGCCAATTCCTCATCTGCTTGGAGATTCCTTGGTGGCCAAGGCATTCAGAGGACCTGAGCACGGTGTTTGCCTTGCCACCACTGAACAAAAAGCCAACATGCAGGAAATCTCGCTTAGGATGCTCTCTGCAGGGGTTCTCTGCTGTTACCCGTGGAGGTAATCGATTCCAGTAAATGCCTGGTAGATTTCCCCCTCTGTCTCAGAACTGCTTGGAAAAAAATGGTCTTGAATCAGCTGGGATGATGAGTTCATTGTTTTACTGATTCTACTGCGCTTGCAGGAATGACAATGGTACTAGATAGGCTTGTTTGCTGACCAGAATTTGAATGCGTATCTGCAGATAGCACACAAAAGACTTGGGCATGTGGAGTGGAGGAGGGTGGGGAGACTGGAGGGAAATCTGTCATTATTTATGGAAATATCCAGTATTCATGGAGCCATCTGCTGTGAATGATTCAAGTCTAAGAAGTGTCATAAAATGAGAAAGCATAATGTAAAAAAAAAAAAAAAAGTAACTGGGAAAAAAAGCCTAAATTTGCATAACTCAGAAACCTGAACCAGTGAATATATAACCTCAGATTCTCTCTTTTTAAAGATGCTTTGTACATTTTCTGCCAGATTGAAGAGATAAAGATAGATGATATTTCTCAGGTTCCTTTCCTCACTCTTCTTGGAACAATTAATTCCATTTGTTCATTTCCAGCCTTTTAATTATTGATCACATCTTTTCCTTTTCTCTTTCCTACTGTTTCGGGCTATAAGGCAGGGGAAGGAGTTTAAAAAAGATGTTTAGGAGTCTGCTGAGACCTTCAGGCATTGAGAAGGTCTTTACTCTAGCCACAGTTTTTGATCTGGTAACAAAGCATCAATTTTGTTGCCAGAATTTTATCAATATCAAGAAATTTTATTAATATTATGGGTAGGACCCTCATAGCACTCCTCTAGAGTGAGTCTCAGGCAGAGACTGGCCGGCTCCCCGACACTGTGCCCTCTCACATAGTTCAGATACTTCATTTATTGATTTGCTGATTATTTGCTTCACACAGTGAATATAGTCAGACAGTGGGGAAACTGAGGCAAAAAATGAGGCAATGATTTGCAGGGCCGCACAGCCAGCTACTGACAAAATTGAGAATAGACTATATCTTTCTTGACTGTTTCACTGGGAGCAGAGACCTGCTCCAAGTCCTTTCCTTGGGAGTAGCTGAGAAACCATTTGAAATGTTTGGGTTTTTTCTTTCCTGCTTCTACATGTTTCAATTACACTTTAATTAGCACAACGTATTACTAACAGGTGCTGTTGTGTGACTGGTTGTTTTTGTCTTGCCATTTCTCCTTTCCTCTCTACCACCTTATTTTCCATCTACCCATCACCCCTTGCTGAAAAAAAAAGCTGACTTAGTAGAACAATGGCATGTTAGAGCAGAAACTTATCCACAGCCTTATTTCTTCTCCTGTAGTGTTGTGGTCCAGGGTTATGTATTTAAAAATCTCCTCACTATTGCATTGGTGTTTAAAAATATTTCCTTGCTTTTAATCTGCTTGGGTCATCTACACTGGATTGTTTGGACACCCTGCGATGCTCCTGCACACTGTGCAGGACTGCCTTTCTTCTTCCAGTATTCCAACTTCATGCCTTAAGAATTGCATCTCCAGCCCAGCAAAGCACATAAGGATGTGCTTAAGCGTCACAGATTTCAGTCGATATAATTAAGCCTGCTCTTAAGTGCTTGCTCGTTGCCCCTTCCTTTTTTGAGCACTTTTCTTCCTGAGACAGCTGACAGAGCAGTGCTGCAGATGCACACCTGCTACTTTTTCCTCAACATAGTGATTCCAGTTCTCTCTGGATATGAGGCTTGTGATTTCCTGGGGTCAAGGCTTTACCAATGCAATACTAGATTATAATCATGAAAAAGAGATGTTAAGTTACTTTAAGAGATCATTTAGTGTCTTCTTGTTCCTCAAGGCAGGATCAGCTCTACCTTTTTCTTGTCCAACATGTTTGTCTAGCCTTGAAAAATGAGCTATAGCAGAAACACAGCGATTATTTTCTGATGTTCAAAACATACTTAATCTAAATCTCCCTCAGCCAGGACTATTCGATCTGTTCACTGTGCAAATGGGAAATAGACTCTGCCTTTTGTCTCTGCTTTTTGCAAACTTGCAAATTGTTATTTGGTCAGCTCCATGTCTTCTCTTCTGCAGACTTGTTTCAGCTCTTGAGGAGATTGTGCTTAGCCCAACTGCAATGCTCTTAGAGGAAGGTTTCACATATTTGAAGAAAGATGCCTTAGCTCCTGCTTCAGGAAACAGCAGGGTTTTTTTCCAGTATCTCCTTAGTTCTAGAAACAGCTCCTTTCTTTTAATTTGTTACACTTCAGCTGTGGGGTTTTTTTCCTATAGCAGAGAAAAACTGTGAGTGAGAGCACCCGGCTATGAATTACAATGCTATGGGATAGTCACCATAAGTTTTTGGACAGGTCATTTGTTCCTTTCTTTAATTATAGAAGGCTTGTTCCAGCCATACTCATGCTGAGTAGCACCTCACTCGGTCAGCAGTCCCTCAGTAATCAATATGTCTGCAGGGGAGGAAATACTGTGTGCCAGATAAGGGAATTTTAGCTTCCCACTTTCCCTTCAGCTCTATCAAAAGTTATGTTTAGGCCAGTAATGAAAAGCTGATTGCACGAAGACATCTGTGAAGTACACAATCACGTTGTCTGCAGTGCACTGGAGAACAGTCCTTTGTTTGCTTGGGACACCAAACCCATTGCAAAAAGCAATATTTGCAGCTAATCACCACAGTGATTTGAATTTGCATTTAGCCATTGTGCTAACAGAGCCAGCTGGAAAAAGAAAAAAAAAAGTCAACACAAATAAACACAGCCAGTACTGTCAGTTTTCAGGACCAGGAGCTGCTGGAAGAAATGCTGATTCCTCCGACCCAAGAAATCTTTCTAATGTGAAATGATATATACAAGGCCAAAAAAGGAACACATTTTGTCTTTCTTGCTTAGACTCCAGAATAGATCTCTGAGGCTCTGGACGTAATGATTGCTTAGGCAAGTCAAACACTGTATATCACCTGCTCGGCATCTGATTCATTGACTGGGTGGATTGAAGCCAATTTAACCAGCTGGAATCTACAATATTGACTTCAATGGTGGGATACTGATCTATATCACCCGGAGGATTTGGCCCAGAGACAAAGGGAGGTGGCATTTCCTTTGGGTGACATCTTTTCTGCAAGCCAAGGCAGAAAAGCTGTCCTACACGGCCTGGCTGTCCTAGGAGCGGTGTGTATTTCTCACGTGGTATCAAGAGGTTTTGTCGTACCATGGATCTTTTGGAAAGGGGGTGGCAACAGGGGACAACAGCCCCTTTCTCCTAGCTCTGTACTTCACAGCTGCTCTCATCTTGCAGCGGTTCTGGGAACTGGGACCCTGTGAGTGCACTGACTTCTGTCGGGCAGGTTTCTGCGGGTGCTTTTGCTGCTGTGTAGCATTGTTCCAGGGGAAGGGAGGAGGCTTAACTTGGCTCTGCTTTTCCCTTCCACCTTGCTAAGGAGGAGACGGAGCAGGCATAACACCTCCCCTGCTCTGCAGAGAGGCCCAGCAGAGCCAAGCAGAACAACACATAAGCATGAACAGCAGCAGAGGACAGACAAGGCAAGACCTAGTGCTAACAGCCCCGGTGCTTGCTACTGCGGACATTAGAGTTATGATACTACAGTGCTGTTGCTCATCATTATTTTCTAGCTAAATGACTTCATTTCACTAAATCTCTACAGCTTTCCATATCTCCATAACCAAGAAACCAGAGGGACAAAAGGCTAAGCAGAATTTATTATTGCTCTTTATTATTATCACATCTTTTGCCTTCTTTTTAAGATTTATGAACGTCTATTCAATTAATTCATCAGAAGCCTGAAAAAGCTAATTATGGGTTCATGTATTTCCATAGGCATGGGCTCATTCCTATACCAGATGTCAATAATACCTGATCCGTGCAAATGGAGCTGGGTTTGCGGCAGCCTGCTGCCCGATCCAATTAACATTGTGACTCCAGTCCACCCTGAGTAGGAATGGAGTTTGGATTTTGCATAATTGTGAGGCTAGGGCTGGGCACGATTAGAAGCAGGGAGGGATCTGAACTCTGGTGTCTCCAGGGCTGAAATCTGAAATACCAACCCTCCCTTCCCAGGGCCCCAATACAGGAGAGCGATGAAAGAGGCTGGCTCTTCCCACTGAAGAGGGCCTGGGAGAATCTGTGTTATGTCGCACAGCCCTACCAATCACTCGCAGAGGCAGAAGGGGCTTAATAACTTGACCTCGGGCTCACACCAGGTCCCAGTTTGGTTTTCTTTGATCTTCCTAACGCTGTTGTTCCCCCTGAGTGCCTGACTGCCCACCCCAGAGTGCTAAGTCACATGTGGGGCTTTCTAGGGCGGCATCAGGACTTTGGTGGCTTGTGGAAGTGACATTTGTTGGATAAGTTTGGGCAGGACCATGTGCTGTCGTCATGTCATCGCTTCCTTTGGGCAGGAATATTCTCCTTTCTTTGCGGAAGATGCTTTTTTCGGGCCTGTCTGAGATTTCATGTTTTCCAAAGCAGGTTCAGCCAAGCACGACTTGCTTTTATTTTTGTTGTTCCTAGCACCATTAGCACACAGCTTGTTTTCAAAGATAACGATGTGGAAAAACAATAGCATCTTGCCAAACTCCTTCAGTATACTGTTTGCAGGTTCTGCTATTTTATCAGTGTCCTACTATGCACTCTGGAATGGTTTGTAAACTCTGTCTTGTGAGCTACAACGGGAATGAAAATATTGAAATAAATCCCTCCCTCCTCTGCCAAACAGACCTACCTTCTTCTGGTACTTTCGCTTTTCTATCTTCGTGCTGTATTGTAGGGATCTTGTTTAGCATTTAAAAAGCTACTGCTACACTCTGTTATCAAAGACATATTTGTTAAAACACACATATGAAAGGATTTGTAATTGAAGTACAGCTTTGATATATTTAATAGGATGTAAAACCGCCATCCCTTTTTAATAGGAGATGCTTTATGTGCATTAGAAGTAATATAATAATGCCTCTCCACTGAGCTCTACCCATTAGCAGACTTTTTTCTCCCTTTCTTTTAGTTTATCTTTAAACTTTCACGTAATCTAAACACATTAACATCTTTTTTCTTCCCTTTCTGCACTTGGAAGTGCTCTGAATTGAACTTTGTTTCAAATAAGAGATGGCTGCAAGCATGGCATCCGTATACTCTGTCCTGGTGTTGCCTGACATGATGGTCCATAAGCGGGCACATCTCCGTGCCGTAAAAATGTTTGCAGTAATGGGAGCGTGGCTTGGGGAGGGGGTGAGCGAGCGAGGGAGCGATCATGCGTTGAGACTAACCTTGTCAACAACGAGCAGCTACGAGGGCATGCTTTTCTGTATTCGCATGTCTCAAATGTAATCAAATACCAGAGCAGCAGAAATAGAAAATGACAGTCAAAACAAAAATTGTAATAATGGTCTCTTTAATAGCTGTTTCCGTGTTTCCGTCTCAGAGCTCATTGTTGCAATTCAGGAAATAACGACGGAGGCTGGGGAAGAGATGGTTTGCTTAACCTGACTGATATTTTGGGGTACTTGCACTTTGATGTCTCTTCTTACACAGAACTATTCTTTATTTTTCCCATGGGCTATTTTGCAAGCCAGCTAATCACAATTAGTTGCTCTGGAAAATCCTGGATGTCTCCAGACCTTGTCAGAGAAATCCAAGTAAGAGTCTATGACTTCTAGTCTAGTGCCCCACTACCACCCAGCACGACTGTTGTAAGAAGATTCACAAAATGGCCACGACATTTTTGCTTCATTAAAAAACAGAGACCTTTCAGAAAGAAAATATCTCTCCCTTGATTCAGATGCACTAGGCAAGATCAAATTTCCATTGCAGCTGTGCAAGTGTACTTACTGCTTTTCCTGAGAATATCTTTTGATTCATTCACTTCCAAGTGTCTTTCACACATGAAAACGTTGTGCTGGTGATTTACGGAAGCTAGATAGCTGTGAGCCGTGGGTGCAGCCCTTTGCAGAATAACTGTGTTTCAGTTACTATCCTCCCACTGCTTGTGTTCATCATGTTTCAGCATTGAGGGCTCAGCACTAGCTTGGCACACAGGTGAGGGGGCACATTGTAAAAGCCCACATTTTGGTGACTGTAGGGATGCTGCTGTCATCCAGGTCTGTAGGAGGTTGCAGAGTCAGGACTCTTTTTTTTTCCCAGTGAATTTTTGAAAGAATGACTGTTCCTCTAGGCTGACAAAGTAACTGGGGTAGCGGAAGTGGTCTGTCACCCTTTCGAGTGATTCAGCTTGAGCTTTCTTTATGAGCTGTCAGATTCCCAGCTTGGGACTACAGTCGCCCAGTGCTGCAGCTTCTGCTTCTTCAGCAGCAGTTTTAACCTGGATCTTCTGGCCCACACTGGAGTCCACCAATAGTCATGTCAGCAAGGTGACACGTTTATTCAAATCATACAGGTATTTGAAAGAGCTATAAAGCTGTGTACATAAATATTTGAATGCCAGAATGTATTCTGCGGGTATAATTTGATGTTTCGTGAATAAACAGACAGAAGACTCCATTTCATATAGAGAAGAGAGATGCATTCTTTTTGTAAAGAGAGGAAGTGCAATTTATTCAATTTGCATTTGGATATTGCCATTGTTCAAGTAAGTGGAGTGTGTTTGGGTGCATACAAACTGCAAGAAATCACACAAGGCAGTTTCAATGTTTTCTAAAACTGATTCTCTTTTGCAGATGTAAATCCAGCTCCCATCGCTGCTGACAACCGAATTCTATAAAACAGGTGCATCCACAGCCTTTTTGGAGCTGAAGCTGGTCTGCAATTCTGACTGATGTAAGGTCAGTTTAAATAGAATTTTTTAAAAAAATATATGAAATAAAGACACAACCATCATTTTCAGTGTCAGCACACAACCTCAGCATGCACATTTTAAATGCCAAGTCAATTGACTGTCATAAACTCCACAAGTTTAACTAAGTAAAGTTAACTTGGGCAAAGTTCTGACCAGTTACGTCAGGCTAGGGAGAGGAAACATTTAAAAGAAACAGAAGAAACAGAACAGGATTTAGAACAAGTTGGCAGTTAGTGGAAGAAATGAAGAAGTAGCACTGCAATCAATGTGATACAAGAATTCATCTTTTTTTTTTTTTTCTTAAAATAAAACTACAAAAAAACCACAGGCAAGCCACGCTGATAGAAGAGGTCCAGTGGAGTCTTGGATAAAGCTAACTGCCCTGCAGTGTGAGCTCTAGGTGAGACGTGAGTTCACCCCTGACCTAGACAGACTGCTGGAGAAAATTAAAAGTTATTTATCCATTTCAGTCAGGTTCTGGACTATGCCTTTTCTGCATAAATTATCTCCTGTGTTTTTTTCCTTGCAGGATGAAGCCATTGACCTGAAGATCATCACTGAGCAGAAAATGAATTACAGTTGTCTGCTGGATGTAGAATGGTTGTCACCAGAACTATGTCTAGGGATCCTCATGAGATCTCCAGGACACTTGACACAGGTAAATGATGTGGTTCTGCTTTTTGCTTAAAATTTGGTTCTGGACTTAGGTAGCTGAATTTGCAGAACAGCCATCCCCACAAGTGTAAACCTTTTCTCATTTGGAGATATTAAGTGTAAGTCGCTACAGTTAACTCCAGCATTTGTTTGTTTCACTGTACATCTGAAGTTGTTCAGTCCTTTTTAAGAGCTGAGACAAACACTCCATAGAATTTTAATCTAGCTCTGATATTTAGTTTTTCTGTTCTCTTCTCATTACACAGTAAGTGTGTGAGGAAACTGTGTGGGCAAAGTAACATATAAACATGCGTAATAATAATAATAATAATAATAATAATAATAATAATAGTAAGTCTTCTGTACAGTTCTAACTCATGGAGGACTGAAAGCAACATTGCATTATTCCTATACGCTTTAAAGGTTTATTTAAGGAAAAAACAAACCAGACAGGATTTACTTAAGAGTAGTCTTAGGGGAAAAAAAAAAAAAGTTGAAGCAAAAAATTCACAGATGTGTGTATGAACTACAATGGATTGATAATAAACTAACTTGATTTAAAAGAGGAACAAAAGCTCTATTTTAAGCAACTGCCTATGGCCTAATCTACTAAATGACAGGAAGAGCCTACCTACTCTGCTTTCTTTAAAGTCTGGCCCTTGTTATCAAAGAGAATACAGTTACAGAGCAAGTCATGCCTCAGCCGTTCTTCAGAGAACAACTAAATGATACATGTTGGCCAAGTACATAGGAGCAGATTCCTTAAGAGATACCAGCCTGCAAAAAAAAAGACTCAGTTTACCATGAAGAGGCATGCATAGAAGCAGAAAAGGCACGTGTAACCTTGTCTGAGATGCATTCATGCCAGCTATTCTAAATCTTCCCCAAACAACAGAAAACGTGCAGTTTAATAACTGATAACTTTCATTCACGGGAATTTTTGCATTGGCAAAGATGAGGAGCTGCATTTGAAGGCACTGCCTTCATGAGAGTGAAGGGGAGAATATGGATTCAATGTCAGTTCTTTGCTGAAGCACAGTGTGGATCTCACCTGAGGAACCGTGAGCATCAGTTACACCCACAGAGCAGAGGTATGGCATTTCCAAAATTAGCACTTCCCTTCACGCAGCATTAGTCTTCTGGGAATTAATTTCTTCCCTTGCTCCCCAACACGTGCAACAAATACTTTAACCTTGAAACAGCCTTCTGTCTCTCTTAAGCCTCACCGAAAATAAGCCTAGGAGTCCTGGCCCTCACCTGTGAGGCTGAGGAGGTAGTGGCTATGTGGGCTGCTTCCACAGAGCAATTCCACCAAGCACAGCCCTTGACGTGCAATAACGGAGCAGTCAGAAGTGATAGAGGTTCAAACTTGTGTAAGGTATTAATTACATTGTTTTTCAAAAATAGTAAAAGTTTGATAAGTCTTGCCTCTTTTCACAGGCATGCACCACTGGAACAACCCTTCTTCAACCACAAGACAACTTCCAGATGCCTCCGTTCTGGTCTGTTGAGAACAAACACAAAAGCAAAAGGATGCGAGAGAGGATGAATAAAGGCATGTGATGAAACAGCAGGTAAATTATGGGAGAGCAGGTATCCAGCACTGCCAGGGGAGGGGGATCTTCTTAAAGGCCCTTAAAGTCTCTAAGATACTGCCTTTAGCAGCAGTGGGGGGCAGGGGCAGGCCTTGCCTCGATCACACTTCTCTGGCTGATCCTGCCCAAACCTCCCCATCAGAGCAGTCCCAACCTTCTCACTCCATTTGGCTTTTTTGTCCCCACAGAATTCACAGCCTCCAGAGTGAACATGTCGGGGCTGCTCTGACCAGCTGGGCCTGCCCAGTGCCCCTGACACCCGCTGCTGCTCTTAAAGCCCATGTCTTTAAGAGAGTCTAAGGCTTGCTGTTCTGACAAGGACCTTGGTGCTGGAGCTGAGTGCCCAAAAGTGACTCTTTTAGCTATTTTCAGAGTGGTGCGGGCAAGGTGACAGGAATTCAGCTTCTTTCCCAGGCAGTGGAGAGAAGGTGTCTCCTCTCCAAGCACTGTGCGCTCAGGTTGGGGCTGGGTGTGAGTCCAGGTCCTCTCGATGACTTCCCACTAATGCTTCTGTGGTGCAGCACGTCCTACAACAAATAAAACAAAACACAGGTGTTCATTTTGCAAACCTGTCTATTGGTGTGAAAATCTACCCCCACGATGTGCCAACACGGAGGCCAGACAGCAGGTTGGTTTGGATTTTGGGAAAAAGTCAGTTGTTGTTCATGTGAAGGATGGAAACGAAGGTCTCTTGGAAATGGGGGCATTTATCTGGGTCGTTAAATGGAAGCTGCAGGTCACTCAAAGGAAATGGGGTGCTGTGGGTAGTGCCTGGAGAGTAATGAGAGCCAGGTAATGGCATCCAGACAATTACAGTCTTATGCTGGCATTGTCTAAAATGGAAAAACCAACAGTCTAAAAGGCTATAACACTGATTCTGTAGAACATTAAACTATTACTTTATGCTGATGATATCCTACTGTTAATTAAGGACTCGCATGCTTCCCCTCCTGCTTATAATGAATATTGCTCTCTGAGTACAAAGTTATCATTGCACAGAATTAATGACTCAGAGACTGCAGCGATGCAGCTTTCTGGAGTTTGCCCTTCAGCCCTGCTCACCTCATGGAATCTTAAGTGGGCACCCAAAAATATAGTACAAATACTTAGGGGCTGATATTAACAAAGCCCTAGACAATGTAATTAAAGATCATTTAAATCCAATTATCAAGAAGGTAGGAAAAGATTTGGAGGGATAGACGGAGCTAAATAAAAGCAAACGCACATGATTCAGTAGGCCGGATTCTGCCCTTATTTGACATCCCATGAGGCTGTCAGAGTAGAAATGAGGACATTGGGTAAGCCAGCACCCTCAGAGTCACTGTCATAAAATGATCTCATGACAACATTTCCCTCTGGCAGAAACAGTTCTGCATGTCTTGAGCTTACTTTGAGCATAAGTCTACATAAATAGCTATAAATAGAATGAGAAGTTCCAATAATTACTAATAATTATATCCCCAACACACACCTAAAAAAAAGACACACAGAGATAGGAATACTTCACCTACAATTGAAACTCAGCTGGTTTTTTTAAGGGCACATGGGTGGATCACACAGGTGCCATAATCAGTGCCACAGAATTTACTGTACTATCAAGTTCACAACTACTCGCAGCCCAAGCTTCTAATGCTATAAAATAGCAAGTTTTTTCATAAGTCATTGTAAAACTTCCTGAATAACTACAACCAAAACAGTACATTTCAGGTGACAGAAATCTCGGGGTATGAGGATGAATTAAATATGCAACAGGAAACATTTGAAAAGTACTTATAGCTCTTGGGATAAGAAATGTTAATATCTCCCATAAATGTCATATAATTGGCCCAATTTCACGTACCAAAATCATGCAGGTTGTTACTTTTTTTTATTTCTAAAAGGGATAATTTTGAATGCAAATGGCTGTATTTTAGGTAAGCTTGTCTTTTTTCTCCTGCCTCATGCTGTAAACTAATACTGCTGTTAAGCAGAGGTCTCGTTTCAGCAGTGGCTTGAATGGAAATATCTTGCTGGAAAGCACATGAAATCCTTTGTGATGAAAGGATTTATATAAATACAAATCAATTATTTCTGGAGTGGCTTGAGAAATTAAATCATGACAGACAGTCTTATTCAAACACTTTTCTAAACTGCATGGGTTTTGGCCACTCAGAATTTTCTGTGGAATCAATTTTATCTCTGGAAAAAGGCAGACAAGATCCATTCCAACAAATGTGCTCAGACTTTTTCAGTCCATGGTGGGATTAGGCAGGTGGGGCACAACAGCAGAAAAGATCTTGCTGGGGAAATGGTCGATGCTGCTGTGCATGGTATCCACCCACCTAACCAGAAGGCCCATATGTGCTGGAGAAAGCAACGGTACATATTTACAATAGAATGGGGGATTGCAAATAAAAGGTGTCAATGAAAGAACAGTCTGGGCAGTAACAGGAAAAACCGAGAAGCTTTTGCTGGTATGAGAGTGTGATCCATACTGTACATTAATGACTACGAAGATGGTATCAGCCTGCTATAAAACAGCTTTCATAACAGCTCTACAGCAAACACATGGAAAGCAGCTCTTTAAACACGTAACAAAGTTTGCAGGAAATGCTCAGCACATGGGAGTTCCTCTCCAAAACTGCAGGCTGGGAAGTGTGCTTTACTCCTTCCCAGATACCCATATTCACGAAGTGATGTTCTTAGCAAATTTCTGCACAGGAAATTTCCAGCTTTCTGCACATGCATTTAAGCTGCACTGACTGTGTGCCTGGAGTTAAATTCACAAGAATGTCTAAATTGCCAGAGACACCCACAATAATCAGAGATCTCATTAAGATGTTAACGTTATTGTTCAAGGACTAGGGAACAACTTCAAGAGCCTCAGGGACATTGTACTCCCTCTTTCTGATCCATGTTTGTTTGTAATAAACAAAAGATCCTCCCATAGATCACTGACTAAAGTAGTGGAGA
>NW_009713244.1:0-19752 GCF_000703405.1 Apaloderma vittatum | reverse complement strand
AGGAATGAATAGAGGCAGGTTAGTGCTACACTTCTTCCAGACCTGATTCAGGGCGAACTGGTTCAGCTTATTGGTCAGATGTTGTGCACAACAAGGTAACAGAATCTGTTTATCTTCCTAAATTATTCAATATTTTTAAACAAAAAAAAAAATAAATGCAAATAGTTGCAGAAACATCTGTCAGAAACCACCAGATAAAATCACAAATGAAGGTCAGGGTTAATAAATGCAAAGTAAAGCATACAGGAAAAAAATAGTAGTGGCCACACATGCTCAGCAGTATGCTCTCAATAAGCTGCACTTCCTTAAGAGAGTGTTGGTCTAAGAAGTGAATACATTAGAGGAAAGGAGAAAAGAACAGAACATGAGACATCACTGTGCCATTGCGTAACTCTAATACGTGCCTGCACACTAAATACTGGCTGCAGTTGTAGTCCAGGTCTCAGCAAGGATCCAAGAGTAACTGAAAAGTGTTTAGAGATGGATTACGAGAATAATCAAAGGAATTGGGCAGCTTCCTGTCCAGAAGAGATGACAGGCTAGCCTTCAGTACCGTGGTAAAGAGATGACTGAGGTGATTATGGGGAAAAAGGTCTCAGCTGGAAGAGTAGGAGAATAAAATGGTTATTACTCTGTGTCCCAGAATAAAAGGACCAGAGGTTATCACACTAGATTTTCAGCATGCAAATTTTAAACAGACCAGTGCTTCTATACCCGCTGTGTAATTAAACACCAAGAAACGAGTAAAATTGCCACAGGATGTTCAAATACACCAACAATTCATATGGGTGCAGAGCATGACCATGTTTTTAGCATGACCAGCTAAAAATGATGGCAGAAAGTTGTCCAGAGTGGTGCCATATACTATTTAGGTTGAAAAAAAAGAGATTAAGAAGGTAGATCTAACACAAGATAGTAAGTTTAAGGGGCAGGAACAGATGAACACCCATTTTTGACACACAGTTTGAGATGGCAGCCAAATCACAAGTACAGCAGAGATGGAGTGTTAATCCAGACATGAAAACAACCAGCCTACGTAGGTGCTGTGCTGGGTACTAACTGAAGACAGAGCCAGGAGAGAAACTATCTGGAAGAGAAGAAAAACAGGAGCACACACTCTGCACTTCTGCCCTGCTAAGGAAGTGATGCCTAAACTGATAGAACTGAACTTGAGTGGGGGACTAGTTTTTCATCTCCAAGAGAGCAGGGTGCCAGTAGCAAAGCCAGAGAATCAGGTATCTGACAGATCTTCACCAACGTCAATACCCTTTAACACTGATATACCTAAATTGCCCAGTGTTACAGAAATCAGCGTAGCTGTGTCAGGTGTCACCTATCCCAGTCAGTCTGCATAGGCTTACTTTCTTTCACCAAAAAAAATCCCCCAACTGCCCTGCAAATTGTCTCTAAATATGCTCATCGAAAAGTTGAGCTTTGTTTGTTGCTCTAGTTATTTGTGATATTGATCCAAAGTTACTGAATATCAGGCTATAGTGTTACATTTTAGAGTACAGAGTATAGTTTAGCGTGAGTATTTTAGAGTGAGAGTATTTTAGGGTGAGAGTATTTTAGAGTGAGTATTTTAGAGTGAGTGTTTCCATCAGCAAATTTCTGTGCTGGAGCTCTCTTTGGTAGCCATGAAGCTGTGGTCTTTCAGAGACAGAAGAGGCCAATGGACCTCTTGGCCCTATTTCTTGAGATACCTTAATTTTTTTCACATATTTTGGAAACAAAACTCTTGTTTTCAATTTTTTATCCCATCATCTGGCTTGTTGACTTTGATTGCAAGTTCTCCAGGGCAGATCTCATTTGTCTATGCCAGAAGTCTTAGTCTAGGTCTCTAGGTACCACCATACTAAAACCGATATGGAATAACAATTTTGTATTTGATCAGCTGCCTCGTAATGGCTTTTTTTTCTTCTGGGCTTTAAACTTTTTTATTTGATTGCATCCTTGCCCTAATTTCAAAGATGGAAAATAATAGGGTTTTGAGAGAACAATCCCAAATGTCATATCTACAGCTGATCTGCAATTCAATATAATGGTTCTCTTCTTTTTGAGAATTTTTTTTCCTTTCAAATTTGAATAATATCATTTGTATGATGTTACTCAATCTCTCTGTTTTAATTTGAAATCCTATTTTTAATCAATTAGGAAAAAATGACCTAATTAAGGAGTAATTTAGGCCAGCAACTTAAACATTGTTTTATAAAGTAGTTGCATTTAATTGGAAATGTGCTCAACCACTGCATTGCATTAGCAAGTAATTTAGAAGAATCAGCCAGTGGGAACCCCTGACTGCCAGTTTAGAAAAGATAGTGACAAAGCTGATGTCCAAAGCAGTCTGATGAACCTGGGATTTATTAATAGCTTCTCTATGAGCCCTGAAGTCCAAGTGACTACAGCCTCTCGTTGTGCTAGACACAAGCACACGGCAAGTGACTGCTGGTTCCCGGGAGCCATCGCTGAATGGCTCTGAAATGACATGATGGCTAAAAAGTTTGAGAAGCACAAACACGGAGAGGATATCCGACTTGTTCAACCACTGTCACCAGCTCAGTCAGCGGCAAAAGCCAGCAATAGCCCTCGGCTGCCACAGTGTCCCTGTGCAGAGAAATCTAGGCTGTTGCTAGTGATAACAAAAGTCCCTAAAAACTCCACAATGGCTTTCCTCCCTGTATTTCCCCTATAGCTGGTAGACATCCTAGCATGAGACTCATCAGAATGTTGCCTAAAAATGCCCGTGTGCCACAGAAGGCTATTTGGAAAGCTCATTAGCAGTTTTTAGGGAAAAACATTCAGCTTTGGTACCCGGAGGGTATGTTACAGTTCACAGCTTTGCACCGGCTGCCATTAGCACCAGAACAGCTCTTGCTCTCACAGCGCGTGGGCCTTGCCTCTCCACTTGTGCTTTTCACTGGAGCAGCACCACAGTACAGATGTTTATCCTCAGAAAGAGGGACGTGCACACCTGTCTGACATTTTTACTCTGTCTGTGCCGCGTTTCTCATTTATTATGGTTGCTTCTAGCATTGCATAATTACAGTACCAGAGCAGAAGAAACAATTATGACTCTTCTCTGGGCATTAACACACTCTTGAGGGGCCACTGGTTTCCACCTGATCACCTAAGGTTGCTTTACTGCAGAGTAGGTACTACTGGACAAACTTACCTACTCTGCAGTAAAGCAACCTGGACAAACTTACCTTATCAGCACATTATTTATTCGTGCTCACTCAGAGTTTTTTTTTTCTCAGATAACAGCTCTTGGTGAAACACTTACAAAGGCCTTCCATACTGACAGAGCCCATGCCACGTATTACTGCTTCATGACTGGGAGCAACAGTATTGTATTGCATTAAAAAAATATATACCCAGAGAATTCTTGCAGGCTCAGATCACTTCAGTTTTACATTAATACTTGTTGTCATTGAATTTCATGTTGGGACATGGCCATGGGTTAGGGCTGGGCCAGTCACTAAATGCAGACAGATATTCTCTAACTCCCTCTCCTTCCCCATGGGAAGGAAAAGGGAATGAGGCAGAGAGACTTATGGATTGGGAAAAAAAGAAAATTAAAACAACTTTACTGAATAAGGAAATAATAAAATAGTGAATTATATACATATACACAATTCCGTTACTGAACCTGACTCTCCCCCACCGACAGCAATCCTCACTGGTGCTGCAGAGCAGGCAGCACTGGAGAAGTCCCAGGCTCAGCGGCAGAGAGGAGCTGGATATGGGAGCTGAATTCAGGAATTCAGGATGGGTATCAAAGGCAGAAGACTGGACAGAGTCCTCTCTGGATGCCAGCCATTGTGAAAGAGAAAAGAAACCAACAAACACCCTCATGATCCCTCAGTTTTATGCAGAATATGACATATATGGAATGGAATGCTCTTCCTGGTCACCTGTCCTGTCTGTAACTCCTTGGAGGTGCAACCTTTTACTTCCTTGTGACCCCTCTTACTACCCGGCACCCCCAGCGTGGCACACAAGAGCCAGCAGTGGCCTTGGTCACTACAGGAATAAGTATCAGCAGGAGCCTTTCTGCATCCCAGTCCCAGGCAGTAACTGTACACATCAGGTGTTATCACTGCTAGCAGCACACACTGTCTGCAAAAACATGGCTCTAACTTCAGAAAGTGCAGCCTTTAAGAAAAGAATGAACTAGAAGCAAAATTCACCAAACAGAACTGGTTCTGTTTAGTTCAAACAAGGACAGACATTATTAATTTTCTGAATGTTTTGGGTAAAATCTGTGATGCAGGCAAGAGACGTTGCTACCCACTTGGTGTTGAAGTGGCTGTAACACCGAAGAAGCCCCAGGAGTTCAAGAGCTGCTGCCCTAGCAGGAGTGGATGCACCTTTGTGATGGTTCAGAGAGGACAATTCCATGGAGGGAGTGGAAATTTTGCTTTTGGGCAGTTTAGTCCAGAGCTACAGATGCCTTACTTCAGACAGCGAACAGTCTCTCTCGGCCAAGCGAAGCACAGAACAGCAGCCATGTAAAACTCGCTGAAACTGAGCTGTACAGCAAAGCTGGTGCTCTGCATATCACCTCTAAAATCAAGTATGTCTGGATAAAAGAACTCATGGCTTTTGTAGTCAAATATTGAGTTTCCCGGGAGATCTATGTGAGGAGAGCATGCCTCCTGCTCCTTCCTTTAAGTCAATAGTAGCAATACATTATCAGATTGCCTGTTTTCCCAGATACATTAAATCTAGCCTGATAAAGGCAAAAATGTTGGCTGTTTGCAGCCTGACACAGAGTTGGCAAAATCCCCGGCCCTTCAAAAGTATCAGCTTTGATTTTAAATTGTGTCATACTTCAGGAGAGAGGATATGCAGCCACCTAACCTGGTGGGCTCCTTCAATGACAGCTTCATTTCAGCCTTCAGGCAGCATGAGCTTTGGAAATGATGGTGCAGAATCTCAATCTTACTGAGCCGTATTCATGTATGTAACCAGCCACTATCAACAGGATCTTCAGATTTTCAAAGGAATTCAGAGCAAGACACATTTCACCCTAATCCACCCATTTTACACGAGTGGGCTCAATTGTCCTTCTGGAGGTGTCAACCTCCCTCACCTTGGTTATTAAAAGGAGAAGAGGCATCTATTTCAGCATGAACTAAGTAACTCAAACGTGAGCATCCAAGTTCTACCCAAAACATATTAAACCAGTCTGACCTGCACAGTGTACAAGGGGTTTGTACCACAGTAACACTTTGGGTAACAACCAGCAACACAGTAATCCTGCAACGCAGCTGAGCACGAGTGTCTAAACGGGACGGAACTGCAGAGGGAAAGGGAGTCCTGGTTTCAGCTGGGATAGAGTTAATTTTCTTCCTAGTAGCTGGTACAGTGCTGTGGTTTGGATTTAGTGTAAGAATAATGTTGATGGCACACTGATGTGTTAGTTGTTGCTAAGTAGCGCTTATCCAAAGTTAAAGATTTTTCAGCCTTCTATGCTCTGACAGTGAGCAGGAGCACAAGAAGCTGGGAGGGAGCACGGCCAGGACAGGTGACCTGAAGTAGCTAAAGGGATATTCCCTATCACAGAATGTCATGCTCAGTGTATGAACTGGGGGGAGCTGGCTGGAGCTGGAGGTGGGCAGATTGCTGCTCAGGCTTCAACAGTGGGTGGTGAGAAATTGCATTGTGCATCACTTGTACTGTTCTCAGCTTTTATTTATCTCTATTTTTGTTATATTCATCTTTATTACAATTATTATATTTTTATTATAGTTGTTATGATAATAGTTTAGTTTAGTTTAGTTATTATACTGTTCTTATCCACAAGTTTTACTTTTTTGCCAGCACAGTACTTAGCTGCGATCTGGGCAGGGAGCCTTGAATCCTAAAAATGAGATGAACAATGTTGAGAGATGAGATTCCCATCCCTTCTCTTTGTGGGGAGAGCTGAAGAGCATAAAAAACATGAAGGGGGAATGAAGCGAAACAAGGAAGAAAAACATCGTAGACTTCTGCTCCAGCTTCCTTCCTAGAAAAGCTCTTGATTGTGATCCTGATGACCTACTGAAAACATCAAGTGCTGTAGCCATCAGCCTCATTCACACTCACAGCTAATTTAGAATAAGATTGTGAAAGACTAATTGTTTGAATAAGTAGTGTTAATGATTGATAGTGATTAAGAGCTAACCATTGGCAATGTGCATTTGCTAATGAATGTCAATCTAGAAAAGTGCTGTTTTGAAGTTTGAAACTCGCCTGATTTATCAGACGTTTAAACACTCCCATCACAGCAGTTGCCAATTCCCTAACTGAAACACATACAGGATGCACGTATACTCATTTGCAAGAAGCAGTTACATTCCAAATGACCCACAGGGAATTCAGCACACAAACCCACTGAAGTTTAGGAAGCATTTCAAAGCTGAACCTCACCGCATTCCAGTCAAACGCATCAAAAATGAGCATTATTGCTGCTTCAGCAAGCCCAGCAACTTTCAGACTGTGTGATCAACTAAAAACTCCGTAATCTGGAGCATAGATAAAAGATCCAGTTGGATTCCTCCATCTCAGGTCCAGGATTTCTTCCAACAGATTTAGAGGCCAAGGTTTTTGATGAGGAGTGTGGAGGGGATTGCCACCTCAGCAGGGTGGCTCGCGGTAATGGATAAACCACTCTGTAGGCACCCGATCCTGTCTTGCAGCACAGAGAATCTGTATCTGACCATCCTGTGCTAAAGCAGAAGTTTTCTAACAATGGAGAAAGCCAAACAAAATGGTATTATCATAGCTGTATAATGACTGTCGTGTTATGGTGCAATGGCTGTTGTACAGTAGAAGTCTTCTGGCACAGAATAGGAATGATCTTATGTCTCTATTTCATAAGAATTGCCACCAAGACAACTGGGTACCAGTAAAGAAAGACGTAGTATGAAAAAATATCTGGATGCCAAAGACAGACAATATCTATTTAGAAAACATGAGGGCTTGTGGGTTTTTGGCTTTATTTTTTTTAACTAAGGACAATTAACCACTTGGCAAAACCATGAAGAGAAGTAGCAAATTAGAAAAATACAACAGTCCATGATTAATGGAATAGGAAAAGCAAATCAATTGTCCCTTCTGCCCCTGAAATCAATGAGTTATCCAAATTCCCAGCAGGTAGGAGAGAAGGGGGTTTTTTTCCTTAAAAGTAAAGGCAATCAGTCTTGACTAATCAGCGCCAGACTAGATATTTAAGAGGCTCCACAACTGCGACCTGTAAGCACTTAGGAATTGCTTTCTTGACTGAGCATAATGATGTTTTACAAAAATAAAACCTATGTACCTAGTACACAGTGTGATAGTCTGGCTGGGTTTTGTTTACTTTACATCTGGAAAGGAAGGCTGAGTTTTATACACCATCTCTGACTTTTAAAGTTAATTTGAAACCACTTTTTTTCAGCTAGTGGCATCTAAATTGGTGTCAATGCTTCTTTTTCCATATTTTTCAAACGAAAAATGTTAATACTGTGTCATTTTATTCCTACTCATAATATAAAAACTGCTTATCAACTGTGCATAATGCAACCCCTTAACAAATAAAAAATCCCTCGTACAAACCTAAAGCAATCAGAAAGTAAAGGAAGAAACTGAAAAAAAAAGCTGGATTTGTGTCAGAGATTAACACAGCTGAGCAAATGAGCAGCTTTCCCTCCCGTAATGGAGATGTGCTGCTTCTACCTCCCTGTGCTGGCTCAGAAAGACGGAGCTCTGGAACAGGGAGGAATAAACCCATACAAAAAAAGGATTAGATGGCGGGTAAGATTATCGTAGAAATGGGCCCTCACTTGTGCTTCCTATTAATAGAGCCCCATGTTTAAGGGGACCCTTTTTTTAAGGAAACAGGTGTTTCCAGTGGTAATGGGCCTAGTTGAAGGCATTAAGACATTTCATAAAGAATGAGGGATTAGGAGTGATGGGAATTCACTCGGCATTTGTGAATTAGCATCAAAGGATGTCTGACTCCACGGAAAGTTTGAAAAGCAGAGGTAAATGGAGATACCATTATAAAAGAATAATAGCATAGACATTTTTCTAGTTAAAAACAGTTTTATTATTATTTAAATACAGCTCATTCTACATGTATGTTAATTTCTCTCTTGAACTTTAAGATATAGAGCAGACTGAGAATGTCTATTCACTCTTGCTTATCATGGAAGCACAGGGGATATTAACGTTGGTAAGAGGATTAGTGGATGCTCAGGGTCTGGGTCTAGAGTGGGACTTCATGGCGTGACCGCAGCCTCCGTAGCCCATACAAATACTAAATGCCGCAGCTGTGTGGGCTAAAGAAAGGCGGATGAAAAAAAAACCCAACAACTTTATTTAAGGAAAAATGTCTAAGAAAAGCAGGCCTCTTAGAAGAACAGCACTGTACTAAGTGCAAACAGCTACACAGGAGGGAGGTTGCGTGGCTGAAAAGCCTCACGTCCACTGGGTCTGAGTGGCAGAACATCCTAATGGATGTGCAGGTGCTGAAAGCGTTTTCTGACCCAGTGTGTCTGTATCTGGTCACTGCAAACAACAGCTCACGCTGCTCCCTGCCCTAATGGTACCTGACTTGGGAGCACCAGAAGCCAAACCTGGAAGCAGTCCTTATTAGTTAATTATTTAATAATTTGTTACTAAATATAGAAGGTACTGTATATGGAACAATGTGAAATGTGTGGCCTCAGGAGGGGAAGGGGAGAAGGGGAGCAGGCTCAGGCAGCCCCACGCCTGTGGAGCAGGGCTGCCTCCTCCTGCTCAGGGTGTGCAATGCCCCACCCTGGCCCTGCCAAATTGGGGCATAGGGTGTGAGGACATGGCTGGGTGGGGCAAGGACCCACATTCTCTGCTCTGGGCGAGGCTGGGCCAGGCCATCAGAATTTTGGTCCTTCATGCAGTGCTGGGAGATGATGCTCCCAGATCGGTCCCAACACCACATGTGAGGCTGGTTGATCAGGTGCAAGGGCTAGAAACGGCAGTGGAGGGGTTAGGGCACATGCAGATGGTTTTGGGGCTCAGGAGAAGAGACTGGGTCATGTTTCTGGGGATTCAAAACCAGGGTATCTCAAACACAGACTGGGATGTATGGTTTTGGGACTCAAATCCAAGCTCAGTGGGCTGGTTCTGAAGCTCAGAAGAAGAGGTTGAGTCCAGTGTTTTTCAGGCCTTGAGAGGAAGCTCAGGGGATGTTCTAGGGGTTCAAAACCAGGCTCGTTTGGCTGGTTTTAGGGTCAGAAACATGGGGTTAAGTTCGGCATTTTCAAGTACTCGGAAACAGAGGCTAAGCCGTGTGTCTTCCAGTCTTAAACACAGGCTTAGGGAGGGGCCTGACCTGATAGTGCAAAACCCCAGCTCATTTGACTTTGGGAAGGAAGGGCAGGACATGGGCTTTGGGCCCCAAAGGGAGATGTGAGCCTTGGGGGTCAAGACCTGGCCCACGAGGCTGGTTTAGGGTCTCAGAAACAGAGACCACGTCCTGTATTTTCTGCACTTGAAAATGAAGACCATGTCCTGCATTTGCCAGACTTGAAAACATGCTCATGGGGCCATGAGACTTCAAAACAGAGACGAAATCCTGCAGTTTTGGGACTTGGAAATGGGCTCTTGAGGCTGGGCTGGGGGTCTGGAGCAGAGACGAGTCCTGCGAGCTTCGGCTCAGAAATGGAGACCAAGTCAGCTGTTCCTGTGCAAGAGGGGTGGGAGGGTGTTGGGCTCTGGGTAGGCAGAGGGTGCATGGACCTCTGCTGGAGGTGAGGGTCCAGTTGTGTTGGTCCCCATAGTTTGGGAGGCCAACACACACCAGGACGAACACCTGAGATAGCGTGAAAAGTGCCTTTTCCCCCAGCGGCTCAGAAATGGAGACCAAGTCAGCTGTTCCTGTGCAAGAGGGGTGGGAGGGTGTTGGGCTCTGGGTAGGCAGAGGGTGCATGGACCTCTGCTGGAGGTGAGGGTCCAGTTGTGTTGGTCCCCATAGTTTGGGAGGCCAACACACACCAGGACGAACACCTGAGATAGCGTGAAAAGTGCCTTTTCCCCCAGAGACTGTTTTCTGTGTCCAACTCTTTAGCTGAGGTGTGTACAACAGCCAGAATAGTCGTTAACTCATTAGCCCATATTTAGACAATGTCTAATTATGACAGTTCATATTGTTCTGCCAGTGATTGATTTACGACCTTGTCAAAGCCCACATTGCTATAATGAGCAGAAGCTGTAATTAGCTTAAGGACAGACAGGGCTGTCCCCAGCCAGGAGCAGAGCAAGCAGCAGCAGCATCTCTAGTGCAGGCAGCCCTGCTTCTTCTTCAGGGATTCAGTAAACCCTGGGCAGGTCTCTCCACATCTTTCTTCAAGGGCAGAAACCATGTGTGCCAGCACACTCATGGCTCCACTTGGCAATTTTGTGGGGGCAGCACCACCAGACCCGTTGCCCTTACTCACTGCAGACAAACCTGAGACTGAACCCTCTCCTCTATTGCTGGGGAAAAAGCCACTTTTTGGCAAGAAAACAGCCAAACAGCATCCTTGGTTTCACATGTTCCAGTTACACAATACTTTCTGTATTTATTAACTAATTATTAAGTGTTTATTAATCAGGCAATATTTGTAAACTAATAATTCATTATTTTAAATACTTGTAAACTGATTATTTAACACATACTCAATGTTAACCATGATACTTACAATCAAGTGATGGCAGCAGCTGATTTACAGCCATGTCAAGAGCTCCCCTGGTGCTGCTGTGAGTAGGGGCTGCACTCCCACCCCCTTGGAGGAAGCAGGAGCCAGGCCAGCGTCAGACAGTGCCTCAGAAGTCACCCTGCACAGGCCTTGCCCCTCGGTGTCGGGCAGCAGTGGATGGAAAGCTGGACACGAGCTGGCAATGTGTACTCGCTGCCCGGTAAACCGATGGCATCCTGCACTGCACCAAAAGCAGCATGACCAGCAGGTTGAGGGAGGCGATTCTGCCTGTGGGAATTCACAGGTGAAAGACGTTATCGTAATGTTTTGTGCAAGTGTTGGAGTCTCTGGTGCTGAGATGTCCCAGCCCACCCCTTAAGCAGAGTGGACAGAGGGTAGAAGTGTCTCTCCTGTTCTGTACCTGTTCTGGGCTACTGCTCCAGAGAAACCTTTGTCTCTTGCAGGTTGTATTTCCCATATGTGAGCCCTGTGACAGCAGGCATCCAGATTTAGGGAAAACGAACATCTAAACTAGTTCTAGGTGGAACCTTAGCGCAGAGCACGTGCAGATTTACAAGGTGACGCATTTGCAGCTGCCTGACTGTGCAGTTCCCCCTTCCCCTGCACAAACCAAGCAATCACGCTCTGCTGCTGTAGAATCCAAGCCAGGATCTGTATTTAACTCCTTTCCCATGTGTACATACAAAGGCATTACCTGTTTACTGTGTAATTAGGTCATCTAAGTTGTCTGTGCCAATTACTTTTGCTTCTCTGTTTGTGCACCAGTTTAAAACTCTGTTGATTTCGCTGCATGAAATGTGACATATAAGAAATTTGTGACACTTTGCTCTTTCTAGAGGGATGCTTGTGTGGCTTCTGGTTTATGCAGGCAACTACTTTCTGTTGTGTGACACATGGACAAAATGCTAAGCTTTGATGACAGGTTGTTGCAAAAAGTGTGTGACGTGGGGTGTCACAGTGGTTTAATTATCAAAGTTGAGGGGATTTTCTTATTGGTAAAACCTGCTTTATTGTCTGATGTGTGGGTTCTATGGATTTGCTGCTGAAGACTTATACATTGCCAGCAGGCTTTTTTTTTTTTTCCTAATGATTTAAGTGCTTAAATTTCATTTTTGATGTGACTTGGTCCAGAGTCAGAGAAGTAGTTTGGAACCCAGAGTTACAAAGTAGGTCAGTAGAAGGATTATCAAAACAGCTCATAAATGCTCCCAAATCTGCACCGTTGGACCATTTTGAAGAAACTTGCCAACACCCTTGAGTTCTCTTAGTTTTCAAAGATTCCGGAGTTCCTGAGTGAGGAAGGGGTTATCTGAATATAAAGTTAAAGCACTGAAACACAAAATGCAAACTTCCTCCAGAAGCAGTGGAAACGTGGCTGTGATTTCAAAAGGGGAGGGGAGTTTGTTTTTATAAAAAATACAAAAGCCTCCATGCAAAATATTAAGTAATCTCTTTGAAATAGATAATCAAGTTTCTGTTTCTCACTTCTCACGGATACTGGGGTGAAAAGAGAAAAACACTGACTCAGCCAGGCAGAGAGCAATTGCCCCTGAGGGCTGGGTGGTTAAGGACTACAGCCTCCAAAACCAGGCATCCAAAATCAGGCAGCATGTGACCATGGCGTGTTATTGATGAGGCCAGACCCACAGCAAACAACATCCCTGCACCTTCCAGACCTGTGAAATGCCCTGCTTCTCCACGGGAGTGAAAGAGCCCAGCCAGGCACTGACCACCTCTCTTAGCTGAGCTCATGGCAGCGTGACCCTCCTGCGCTGTTTCCTGTTCCCTGCACCGAGTGCTTTGCTGGCACCACCACACACAACGGTTGGGACATGACTTGTGTTCTCTTACTCTAGCCTGAGGTGCTTGTTACAGAAAGCCATGTTGGCAGCAATGCTGTCTCCTCATTCTTTGCTTTTTAAGCTTCTGACTAGATAGTGCACAGCTCTTCATTCTCCCCCACTCCAGCTCTACAGGCAAATGAGGTGACAGAAAGATGTCACTGTGTGCACCAACAGAAGGGGGTAAAACCAAAAAGAATAAGCAGCAACTTTCATTCTCCCCATTTACAGACATTGCTGCTCCTTGTCAGTCCTTGGTGGCTAGGATGAACGTGGCAGGGCTGCTAGCCTCCTTCTAGCAGTACTGTGTCTCTATGCTGCCTCTGTCTTCAGCAATCTGCTTTTAGCTGCTGTCAAATGCAGAAAACTGCTTGTTTACTGCATTTCCAGACCATAAACTACCTTTCTCCTTGAGAGACACCTACTTTGCCCTGGCTTTCCTTTTGCTAACGTCCCTTCCACGCTGTTTGTACCAGATACGTCTTACTGTAGAGATGTTAAATTGCTTGCAGAGCTCACCAGCGGGGTGCTCTTGCTCACCTTACATTTAGCTCTGGAAGCTGTTGCTCCTGCTGCAAACTGCAAAAAGGCAGCTTCTTCTGCCCACAGGTGTGGCTGCTTTTTTCCCCAATACTGACTGGCTTGGCTTACAGAAGATGACAGTTAAACCTGCGTGTCTATCCTTGAATTACTTATACTCTCTGCATACTCCATATACTCTCTTTATATGCTCTAATATACATTTTATACACAGGGCACTCTATGTACTGGGAGATCCCTCAGCAGTCTTAAAAGATTACTTCAACAATGACAGAGGACCAAAATAAATGCATGTTGTTCTAGTTTAATGCATGTACAAGACAAGCTTGTGTGACAGCAATTTTAAATCATCATAGCTTTACAGCACTTGCTTGTCTAATGCTTTTTAAAAAATAATTATGCCATCAGTAAACTTCAGCTTTTGTTTGTTAGTACACAAAGGAACACATCAAAGATGCTAACAAGTACATAAGAGTTAAGTGGATGATCAAAGGGTCCTGACAGTAAAAGCTGTACACTGAAGTGTGTGAGAAATTAAATACTTTTTCTTAAGGTCTTTCTACAAATTGTATGGATAGCAAAATGAGAAAAAATGTGCCTTATCATGCTTCAGGGATTATCAGTTCTCTTTGAGCCCACTCCTGCCCATCATGTACATTATTTTACAAGAATTAAAATGCTATTATAGCCACAGACTCCTGATTCTGTTTTGTAGTTTCTTAACAGCCATTCCCTTCGTAACCTGCTAATTTCACATGCTGGAAATAAGCACTGGTGCCAGCACGTACCAAGAGCATCAGCATCAGCCATGTTGGGCATAAAGAGCTTTCCCCAGCGAGGCAGCCAGCGCTGAGGCTCCTTCCTGGCCAAAACAAGCTGCTAGGAAGAGCAGCTGTCTGCACTGAAGAGACTTACAGAAAGGGGCTTTGATACCTGGTGGGGTTGGGCATGCTCCATTGTCTGGCATCATCACTGCTGCCAGGAAAGTTGCTTCAGCATTTCTCCTGTCTAGACACACCATTGTTTTGCCTGCGTCAAGCTGCCTGAGCCATCTCCTGCCCATCAGTCCCTTGAGAGGCCTCGGCCTGACATGCCGGGAAGCTGCCGTACGCACACACACGCTGCTGTTGGCATCAACCTTCAGAGGAGGGACTTTTAGCAACTCCTTGCACAAAGAAAAAGGAAGAAAAAAACCCAAAACTTAAATCACTTTTACAGGGTCCCAAGGGAGTGTGGTGTAAAAGCCAGCTGATTTCCCAGGCAGACATAAAAGCCAAGGGAATGCCGGATCAAGGATAAAAGCACAGAAGTGCCACCTAGGTGACAACGCATTTGCAGGGCTCCTGTGCACAAGGGCTTGTTATCCTTCCCCTTCTTTTGCAGGGGGAGGTCAACTTAGTTTCAAACACAGCAAATTGAGATTTAAAGACAGTTTTGTTCCTCCTCCAGTCTTTGGTGCAACAAAGGGAGAATCTGCTGAGCATGAAGCAGAGCTTTCCATGTTTTGATACGACTCTACATCTGTATATTTGATGCTGTTTCTTTGACTTCCTCCTCAGGAACTGAGGGCGACATACCTACTTAATCTTTTATATTGGCTGCAGCAACAACTTGTTATTAAATATTTCATACTGTTGTACTGATAAAGAGCATAAGACAAAACTTGGCATGAACCTGGTCCAGAGGAGCGTCTGCTTAAAACTAAAACACTTGGGAGAATGTGGAAGGAAACAAGTAGCCATGTGGCTGGAAACAAAAACAAATCTAAGGTAAGCAGGTCAAGCCCATAATGAAGTGCTTGTAAACAAAGAAAACCCAAACACTTCTAATTGTCAGCTCCAGTTGTTTCACAAGCACCTCCTCCATATACATACATAGTGGCTTGCGGCTATTCTGCTTTCTATATTAACATGCTGTCATCTTATTTAAGAAAGCACATGGCTCCAGAGGACTAAAATGTAGACAAACACTAACATTAATTTTGCAGCCTGACCAGCCAAGGAGGAGATGTGTTGGGTGGTAGCTGTCGCTGGCATCCTTTGCAGCGTGTACCACGGCGGCAAAGTGGACACTGGGAGTAATTTTCACATGCCGCAGTAATCCAAGACAGACACGGACACTCAAAATGACCTGTGTGCCTCCAGAATTAATGGGAACCCCACATACAAACAGCCGCCCCAGGACAAAGGGCACCCACGGCTGAGAGAATGCAAAGCTTCGGATGCTCAAACCTATCGCTGCAGTTTGTTGCCGCCATCCTCTTTCACAGGGACATTGCCTATAAACTAGGGTCCAGGACCTGCGTTCAGTAGTCCTGTTCTCAGGTGCTCCATGATAACATCCAAGGCCACAGCTGTCCCCTGAACCTTTAGGATTTATCCCAGCCCCCAGGCCTGAGTGTCCTTTTGATGTGGTCCTGCCCCTCGTGGGCTTTGGTTCCCACGAGGGGTAAAGCTGGGAGGGTACCCAAGCTCACCAACCTTGCCTGCCCACCCTCCTTGGAGGGTTGCCCCATAGCCCAACACCACAGGCTTTGGATTCCTTGCTGTAAAAAAAGTGCAGTTGCCAAGTTAAAAAAAAAAGAAAAACTCAGCCGGAAAGCTTAAAGACCTCATATTCACTGGTAAAGACCAAAAGCAAAGAAAAAGCAACCACTAAGCAATTAATTGAAAAATTATTGGCAGGCCAGGCCAGAGTGTTGCCGCTGCCTTTGATGATAAATGATAATAAGACCAGTCAACGCTATGCAGCAGGATAATACAAACACACCCTCTAGAGTGAAAGCACAAAATGAGACATACTATTATCATAAATAGATTAATTAACTAGAAAGAGAACATTAAAGAACAGGGGGTTATTAGCGTGCAGCCAATAGCCTATTCCAAGTGTGAAGTTGATGAATACAGGTAGCCAGAAACGCAGCACACAAACACGGAAGCTGATAGCAGAAAAATGTTTTGGAAACTACACGGCAATTATCTCCTCCCACGGCTCCTCACTCTGGCCACAGGGGAGCTGCCAGTGGGGAGCTTTCTGCTTCCACGCAGCTGAAGGTCAAAGGCAGAACTTGGCCAAAACAGGGCAAGACTTTTCCACTTGCTTGCAAAAACCACAGCTGCCTGGTAGGAGGCTTCACATGTCACACTGAGGAATGACTTAGGATATGTAGCAGGAAGTTATTAAAGTTTCAGAGAGAAACCCTTTGAAAAATGAGTAAATGTCATAGTTTATTCCTATTAAGAGTTTCCCTGGTGAAAATAATGCTGCTTTTCCCAACAGCAGTTTGTCAATTGTACATTTCCCGTCAAGAAAAATGTTTGCCATTTAGAAATATCGAACAAAGCTCCGTGCTACGTACAGATAACAAATAACGCACGTAAATACAGAATTTACTCAAAGAAATCTCAGTCATGTTGTGTTCACAGCTGACATGGCAGAAATACCCATAAACACATATACAAGGCTAGGAGGGTCACCCATCCTTATCCACCAGCCCTCTGCAAACTCAGGGGCTGCTCTACAACAGGGTAAGATGGATATATTCCCTCCTGCAGAGAATACAGGGGAAAAAAAAGCATTTCATTCCCAGACGAAGCAAGGGTTTTTTAGTTCACACCTGCCTTCGTTTGGGGAAACTCTCAAGATGCAGAGGTTGTCCCCAAAAGGCCAAATCCTCTTCACGCTAACACTGGGGTCAATTGAGAATTCAGGCCTGAACCTCCACAGTGGCTGATGGCTGGGACAGAGCAGAATTTAACTCCAAACCCTCCATCTGCGGTACGCCTGGATGGGAAGGGGCCATCTCAGTGTGTGGCCCTGGCAAGGTCCGTACAAGTTTTATTTCTGATTTAGGAGGAGTTGTGCCAATGCAGGGTACTCCTGAGGGTCCTGCAGCGTCCTGTGGAAACCAGGGACTTTATTCTATGAATAAACTCAGTATAGCATGTGCAGTCTATGTTAACAGCTGAACGATGTAGTTACAATGCTGGAAATAATGTTTGTCCTGGAGTATGGTAGTATTTCTGACAGGCTCCTGGGGATTCCACTTCTATTAATGGAGATTGGGTGGTTTCTTTCTATCATCTTTTCTCGCCCAGTGTTTCTCGTTAACTGTGAATAAGGGCTCAGCATCCTTTCATGCTAGGACTGGACTCTGCAATGCAGAGCCAGAGAGAAAAAACACACATTTCCCCCAAATGTAAGGAAAAAAAGGCTTCCAGTCCCCATACAGCTGGCTCATTTCCTAAAGCAGATTCAGACCAAAATGAAGGGAAAACATATTCATATGAAACATGGATACTTTAAAATCAGTATGCTGCCATCACCTATTGTTATTACTATTACAACAGTTCTAGCAGAAATCAGGACCCTCCTTGATGACAGACAGCCTGCATGGCCTTAATGGCGAGAGAGAGCACAAGAGAGAGACACATATGCTTTTTAACAGAGATGTAACTTGTAACATAGATGGCACAGCACAAATACCTAGAGACTTTAACACATGCCAGAGAAATACATCACCCAGGCTGTTTTAATCTCATCTTTAATTCTCTTTTTACCTTCCACAGAATTTATTAAAATATTGCAGAGATCCACAGTATCTCATTAGATATTTATTTATTCATTTAAAATATTAATATGGGAGAATCCCATTACAATATTGCCAAGCAGGAAGCAGCAGGCAGAAGCACAAATGTACTGCAAACTGGTAGACATGGCTCTACATAACACCTCCCTAACATCTTACTGGGTTTTATTTCCCCACTTCTTTGAAGCCACCTGTGGGGAAACCTTCAAGTGCTTTCTGGTCTTGCAAGGCAAATTGATTTGTGCTGATATTTGGAGGTTTTTTTGCAAAGATTTCTGTCTGGCAAGGATTCAGAATGGGACTAAGACCTCTGGTTTCAGCCTCTTCAGGTTTTGAGTGCTCACCTGGAGAGATCTCCAAGGAGGAAAGCTTTGCTGAGCATACTGAATATTTGCCCTCTAACCATCTGACCTCTCTCTGTCTCTTATTTCAAGAAGGATGTGGGCCTTTTTTAAAGAGACAAGGAAACGTGGGACATTTCACCAGGGATGGGATCCCTAATCCCCAATTTATCAAGAGGATGCTACACACTAGCCTATACTCTTTGAGCTGTTAAGGCATTTAAATCTGATTTACCCCAAATCAAAAGAACTCTGATTCAGCAGGCTTGCTCAAATACTTCACTCACAAACTTTGGGAAAAAATTATGTTAATTTGTCTTGCAGCTCGTCCAGGAAAGCCCTTTCCACCCAAGCCACTTATGGCACCAATGTCCCTTATTTCATGCAAATTCATCCATAGGAGCCTGCTGGTTTCCTCTCAAGACCATTCCACAGCAGCACATCCAGCATCATTTTGCAAACACCGACCTGCAAATTACTACCTGCAGCTTGCAATTGTTAATTCTCCTGAGTAGAAGTAGGTTGGGGTCACTCATGGGACTGGTTCCTGTTGTGCCTCCAAATTTGGGGCACGACTGCGATGACAGGGAGAGCTCTCAGGGCTGAGGTTGGAAAATTCAGGCACTTTGGCTGCTTATTTTCATAAATAACAGGCTCTTGCCTTCCCCAGGTTTAATGCCCAAGGGGCGGGATCTGGGTTTGAGAGCCAGGGGCCCCTCAGACACTTTTGCCTCTGTGTCCCACGGAAGGCAGAGGTGATGCTCAGCCCCTCTGAAAAAAGCTGATCCTTGCTGCAGAGCAAAAAGACAGCAGGAGAAGAAAAAATCTGTACATATTCCATTTGAGCAAGAAATCTTTCACCTAATTCAGTAAGCCTAAGAGCAAATGTCTTTCACTCTGAAGGGGGATAGAAAACGTAGCTTTAAGCAATTAACACAATAGCAAATGTCCCCAGCATTGCCCCATATGGCGTGTAATTTAAATCATCTATCTTGTTCTCTCTATGCTGCTGAAATTGATACATGACAATTTTAAAGCCAACTGAAGTTTAATTAATGTAAAATGTCTCAATATCTGAGATTTAAAATATTTTAAAAAAATAATTAAGATCAAATCAAACATGTTCTGCTCATGCTGAGCCATGCAAGGTAAAATTAGGGAAAAAAACCCAACTGATAAATTCTAACATATGTTGGAAGTGCAGCTTTTCCCCTCGCTTAAGTAACAGTGTCTATGAGATGGTTTTCCTTTCTATGTAGGACATGAGTGGTGTCACTGAAAAGTGTACCCCCAAATGCAGCTTGCACAGGGAAATCAATATTAGCCAGAAAAAATGGAGCACTAAGGGTATCTACACGTGCAACTGAAACACTGGAAACTCTCTGATTCTGTTCCTGGCCCTATATGATCGGTTGCAGAGAAATTCTAGGGAAAACAGAAGCCCTGAGCAGCGTTTTCAACAAGTTCAAGCCCTCTGTGAAATCCATACTGAAATGCTATATATGTGGTTATGCACGTAGCAGAGCAGGCTGAGAGGCTTCGGGTACTTAGATGTGGAGAGGGACAAAAATCATCCTGGCAAACCTCCGCTTCTCAGTGTCTGACCAACAAACGGCCCAAACACTGAGGTGTCCAAGGGCAGCAGATCCACAGTGGCTTCTCAGCCTCACAGCCAGCTGGATGGAGGGCTGGGACCTGTCTCTGCAGTTGTACTATTATTATTATTATTATTATTA
>NW_009713243.1:158110-209291 GCF_000703405.1 Apaloderma vittatum | reverse complement strand
CTGCCCCCTCCCTGGAGGGGATCAAGGCCAAATTGGACGGAGCTTTGAGTAGCCTGATCTAGTTGAGAGGCATCCCTGCCTATGACAGGGAGGTTGGATTAAATGATCTCTAAGGTCCCTTCTAGCCTAGGCTAGTCAACACAGATAAAATATAAGGGAAAAGTTTTCATTCTCATTGTGACAGAGATATCATAATGCTGTTACAAGGAGAAAGAGAAAAATAAAAAATAAAAACTTGGACATCTAGCAAAAGAGTATTTGTGTTGACAAATAGATAACGTCATGATTCAAGGGCTTAGGAATAATGACATAAATGCGAGAATACAGAGCAGCACATGGGCAACACTGGGTGGAAAAGAACAGAATCATAGAATCATAGAATGGCCTAGGCTGGAAGGGACCTTAGAGATCTTCTAATTGCACCTCCCTGTCATGATCATCTGTAAAGTAGGAAAGTTAAGCTGAGATCCTGGAATAGAGCAGTGGCTTTGTGTCTGAGCAGGAAATTTAACTTCATAAAAAACCAAAAAATTTAAAAATATTTAGATGTGCCTTCTATATGAGGAGAGACTGAGTTAAGGAAGTTATGGAACTTAGCTGAAGATGCTTTCTAAACTTGCAACACTCCTGGAACTGGAATAAAAATGATCACTTTGACTGAAAATAATGAAACATACCTTCTCTTTTGGGAAGTAGTTAACGTGAGTTCTGTGACTAATAAAAGTGGATTTTGAAAAAGCTCCAGGAGCCCAGGTCCTAATTTTCAAACATGCTTTAATAAAAATTCCTTTGAAGGTTTGAAATAATGAATTGAAGAGCACCTTTCAAAAGCAAACAAGTGAAATGGAAAAGTGTTAATATAGATATCGCTTTATTCTTTTTTTTTTTCTGTAATAAAGTCAGTAGTGCCCGGAGCTCTTATTAATGAAGTCCAGAGGTTTTGACTACCTGCTGCTATCAAAAAGAGTTCACCAGCAAAGACAGGTAATGATTTTCTTTATCGTAAAAGTAACAAGAAAAAAAGAAGAAAGCTTAACTTTTTGACTGGATTTTTCCAGTATTTTTGACAGCTATCAACATTTTCCAAAGTTTCCACGACCAATGTTTTGGGTTTTTTGTTGTTCTCTCTAATCACTGTTATGCAGCTTCCAACACTTTGGTCTATATAAAATAATGAAAAGTAACATGATGAAACATGAACTCTCATTCTCAAGTCACCTATTAAGTGGTACACCATGAATAAATCAACTTGGCTACAGAACAGAAAAGTTTTTAATTCACTCAATCAAACCCAAAATTTCATAATTATTTTACACTTTTAATTTATTGTGAGATCAAAATTAAAGCCTTTCCCTTTCAAAATTCCTAGAAAATGTCACCTGTATAAGCAGAGACATTCAATGGATAAAATCAGAATTTCCACCCTCTGCTGAAAGTGAGCACAGCTCTTCTGTGTCAGATGTACCTGAAATGATTAGGACATTGTGTGCAAAGGAAAAAAGCACTTTCCTAAAAGACAGAAAAGATACTTCAATTAAATATCAGATCAAAAATAAAAAATTTCTATTGAATGTTAAATTGTTGTTAAGCACTCAGCTTTACAGACACTTAGTTGAAATCCTGAAACAGTTCAGTGTAATAACCTGTGACATCATCGAAATGGATGGGATATTTAAACTGATAGTGCATTACTTGTGGGTGACTTTTTGGTATGAGTACTCTTTCAGTCTGAATACGTATTTCTCAAGCTGAATACATATTTCTCAGAATTGTTCTTTTTTACTTTTTAAAGCAAGATTATTAGTTGCAGTTGCATATGTTAGGCAGTTTATATCTTACATATGTCTTCTCAATAGTCAATGAGCTATGAGGGGTTTATTTTCATTGTTTTGACTTGTTCTGACTGGATATTCTAACTACTGGAAAAGATTTTTTGATAGTTTGATTAAGAATTTAAAGACTCTTAAATGTTGGAAAGAGAGATTCTTGACATGATAAAATCTTATCATTGATAGCCCTGCATGTTTCCAGCCTATGTAGCTACACAATAAAGTTTTTGATGCACCGACACACGAACAGTGAGCTAGTAAGAGTAGAAAGTGTCTTCAATGATTTCTTTTAAAACATATAAAAAAGCTGAGCTTCTGAAAAACTCAGGAGTACTGACTTGTTAATCTGGAACCAACAGCTTTCACATAGACTTCTAATATGTGGAGGTTTTACATGAAAATGAGAACGTAGCAAAAATGATTTATGTATTATATAAAAAATACGCTCAATTTGCAAAACATAATTATGTAAATGTACTTTGAAATGAGAAAATAATTTTAATTTTAAAAGTTTTATTTCAAAAATATCAAACATTTCTGCTTGAAATAATAAAAAATATTTTTTCCAGAAGAGATTGTTCAAATACAGCCATCTTTTTAGTGTAACTATGGCAACGTACAGTAGCAACCATTTAAATCAGCACTTACTAAATGGTATTACACAACCATCAGAGATATTTTCTATTCTAAGCCCTTAAGGACATTGACGCAATACAAATTTATGGGTAAATGACTTTTTCATACCTATACATCTACAATCCTAAACTATAGATTACTTCTAAATTATCTGTATGTATTAACCATAGGAATGTAATGACTCAAGGAAATTTATAAATCTCTGACCTCTGCAAGTCTGATCTCACTTTTGTATGTTTGAATATATGAGGTCTCATCATGGTTACTGGTGGTGTTTTGTTTGGTTATGTACAGGTTTTCAGTCTTGACATTTTCATTGCTTTCAGATCCTGACAGGCCATGTCATGAGATAATTGAGGACCTGTTGCAGAAAATTGCCTTAAAGCTCTTTAATAAAAGCTGGGGAACTGGTATTTGCTGTTATTATGGTATGCAGAGAAAGTGTTAACTAATGATAAAAAGCGAAACTATAATGATTATCACAATTAGAGTTTTAGTTCTTGACCACAAGTTTAGGATAACAACTTCAATATGTAAATTCTTAGATTAGCCATTTGTGGGAGTTAAGTAATATGTTTGTTAAAATGCCCAAAGACCTCTTTTGATAGAAACAAATGTTATTCAGCTACAAAAATAGTTCACTGTGCCTACCAGCTCTTTGCTTTAAGGATCAGGAAAGAAAAACTTGAACCAAAATATCATATTTTGCAATAACCAAAAATTTCTTGGTTCGTTATCTTCATGATGTATACTAAGCCTAAGGCAAAAAATAGAGAATCTTATTTTTCAGCATCAAATTTACTTTCACTGATACTAGAACATGTCAGGTATGTTCCCTGGACTGGAGACTTGTACTGTATTTCAGTTTTTCAACAGCACAGTTTAAGACAGATGGAATCAGTAAAATGGCAATGCAGTAACTCCAATGGCTAATTCATGAAGAATCTGAAGAATCTGAAGAATCTGCCTTAGAAATATATTTGGCATTGAAAAATCTAAAACTGTGACTATGCTTACTCATACTTGCATGAAATGCTGCCATTGCACTAAGTTGAGTAAGATTTCTTTTTTTGGTTTATTTCATTTCCCATTTGTATGTTAAGGATATTTTTTAGAAGAAAAAACATTCCTATGAATCAAGCTTAAATTGATTTTTTAAAAAGTGTTACTTCAAAATATTTGCTCAAACTCTTGAATCCTGAAGATTCTCGTTCTATATAAAAACAACTCGTCTGTTCTCCACTTCCGCCCCAGCAGGAAAAAGTACGTTCCACACTGAGTATGCATACAAAAGTGTTGGTGACATTAAAGTAGACCCCATCAGACGTTTCTGAATTCATGATATCAAACTCAAAAGACAGTGCATCTACAGATATCATTATTTCATACTAAAGATTTAAGTATGTTTCAAAAAGTCCAAGAAAGTCAACAGAATCCACTGTACATTAATGCTGTCTTTTGTTGTCTGTCTTCATTTCATGCATTTGTGTAATTTTAATCCTGTAATTATTTTTTAATGGGACAATATTTACATTTATCTGTAAAGGGGACAGTACTCCATGAGATCTGAGACCTTATTATAAAGTAATTTTGGCTACTGCATAGTTACTGTCCAACCTTCATGGATACATTATTGAAGTATAACAGTAACCGTAAGAGATTAAAATGAAGTTTTTTGTGATTTGGCCTTTTTTTGTTTTTTTTTAATGTTGGACCAGATGATGTTTTCAGGTCCCTTCCAAACTGAGTGGTTCTACAATTCTATGATTCTACCATTTTTAACAAAGCTGTAAACTTCATTATAGCAGAAAACAAGCAATAAAACTAGCGTACGGGCATAACCCAAACACCGTTCATCACAAAATAAAAATAATAGTGGCAGGGTGAAGGGGGAATTGTACTGGAGGAACACTTAAGTGATGAAGCATGTGTACACACAGAAAGTCTGCAGGTTATGGAAAAGATGCACTCAACTAAAAAGGCTACTGAGCCAATGAACTTGGACAAAAACCTCTCCAGCCTGGGTGAAGCAATAACATCAGCTGCAGAGACAGCTGTTTGCCTGCCTTCCCAACTGCTAAAAAAACCCCTACCTATAAGTGTTTTAATAAATTATTAGCATGCCTGTTAAAGGCTCAAGGCTAGAATTGCAAACTCAGGAACAAGTTACTTCTACAATCTAGTTTTTGCATGGTTTTACCTGAATCAAAATCAAAATTTATTCACAGCTTTCAACTGTTTTTCATGAAAATGGGAAGAAAGAAAGACAAGGCACTATTTTTTTCAGAGGGCTTTAGAGTCTCCATTGCTTCTTTTTGACAGATTATACTACTTCCCAAGTTTTTCTTCCATTGATATATAAGGAGCATTTTCCAGAATAGTGCAAACTGTCAAAACTAAAAAGTAAGTGAAAAAGAATAAATTTGTCTTCTGTACCGCTCCAGTTTTAAAATAGTCACATCTCTTTCATTATACCTCTAGACTGCTTTAGAGAATTAATTAAAAACCTTCGAAAAGGGTGCCTGTAAAATTGATTTAACACAATTTCTGACTCTAGTCTGAGGAATTCCAATGTTAAATAACAACAGTATGAGCTGTAACTAAGTCCAGCTGAAAATCTTTGGCTATTTTGAGCAAATATATTTCACCTTCTTTGCTAACAGACTGCATAGTGCTTATAGCAGCTGTTACTAAAAAAAATATAAATTATTTTGCCTTATCACAGACTCTTCCCAAAGAAAATATTCTCAAAGCTAGTGTAATTCATATAACTGTTTCAGAGATGCTTAGTCATAAAAGTGGGCTAAGGAGTTTGCTGAAGCTCTATCAACTTGTAAAATATGAAACTGGTAATAGAGAATAATTGTTAGAAATTATTTGATAACACACATATTTCTCCAGGTATTACACATGAATATATGCTATTTCACATACTAATGTCTTACTTTTCAGTTGCTGCTACAGATGTTTATCTTTTTCTGTGTGAAATAGATCTGTAGAATTATCAGGTAACAGAGAGTATATGATTCATGCTAAAATATCCACTCCTTTTTGCTATCATTTAAGAAGCCTGAGAGAGAGTAAGACTTCCTTCAGAGATTAGCCAACCCAAGGCTAATAAAACAAATCAAAAGTCACAAAATCTCTTCTTACATAATTCCCCAAATATATCCTTAATTAGCTATACACATTAATCTATGCATATACAAGAAATTAACATTAAGAGATCTCTTACAAATGGGATGAGTCATGAAAAAGGATTTCTGAAAACATTTGCTGTAGAGGAAACTTAACAATTACAGGGAAACTGTGATGAAAATTGATGCAGTTTTCCTAGTTGGAAAGGTATCAGTTCAGTAGGCACTCAAGCTACTTCTGAAATACAAATAAGTAAAAAAGATGAGCCAAAGGTAAAAATAAAATTAAAAAGAAAAAAATGTCATTAGTTGTATAAGGAATTGAAAAACTCCTTTGAGAGGAGCTCAGAGAGAAGCTAAAATATATTTTGATTCAAGAGCAATCAGAGTCATTGTTGACTGAAACTACACAAGAAAGAAGTTAAATAAGTTAAATAGAAATAATTATGAAGCAGAATATTTGGAGGTTATTATAAAATAATAACTTCCAGAATCTTTATTCTAGGCTTTCACATAAGGAGATTTCTACAAGAGTGAAACCGTGGCTTACTACAGAAAAGCTTAAAATGTTATTACTGACTAAAACAAAATTGAAAGCCCACCACAGAGATGTCACAGGGTATTGAGTTGTTAGTCAAGTTCATCAAGCTAAAAAGAAAAGGAACAGAGAGTAAAATTTCCAGAAATATTCCTAATGGCTTGTTTCTCTCCCCAAGGGCAAAAATATATCTGAAAAGTTCTGTGGGAGGAGTAAGGTTAGTAAGCACTGCTCCAACATTCCACCTCTTTCATTTATTTATTTATCTGTCTATTTAAGTAGGTGAAAAAATTTTGTTTATATTGGAAGTAGGTAAGATAATTTTACGTATTATACATGTATTTCCTACAAACAATTCATGTATATGTCTTTGATAACAATAAAACTTACAGTGTTGTCTATTACAAAGAGAATTGATGGAACAGAGAAATAAAAATTTAAGAAAGTCTTAATCCTCATATTTATTTCAGGTAGATGTTCCCTCTCCTTCTCCTATCTGAAAAGAAATTGAATTTAAGTAAGTTTTACTTTTGAGTCTGATGAGACAATAGTCAAGATAATTTCCTCCAGTATTTATTTTCATTTCTCACTGTCTTTGTTATTTTGTGTACAAGTGAATGGAAAATGTTGCTCAGAAATATAGCAACATATTACGTATTTACTGCGCAGTGGTTGAATTTCAGCCATGAAAGTTGAAAGCAATATTTTGGCCAATGAATCATGATCATTCTCAGAAGCAATTTAAAATGTATTCCGCTGTGCTACTAGAAAGGTATAATCCATTTGTCATTACTGAAACTTAGTGGGATGAATCCCATGACTGGAGGGTGGCTATCAATGGCTAGAGGCTATTCAGAAGGGAGAGGTGAGGAAAGAGGGGTGGAGACATTGCCTCCTACATCAAGAAATGTTTGGAGTGTGTTGTTTTCAATCACTGTGGTAAACTATGGATAAAACTTGCCAACTTTTGGCCAGCTGAAAACTGGGAAAGCCCTGAACAACAGACATAATGGACAGATTTGTCAGTGCACTGAGGAAGACAGTGCTCCAAGTGTGATGCATATTTATTTACAGTCCTAAGGAAAAACAGCCCTCAGTAGAAAATAGAAATTTATGCTTTATTGTCATAAGAAAACAGTTTTTCGGAGATGTAGCAAAATAGACTTGAGTCAAACAAGATAAGACAGACTTGACTGGCTAGATGTACAAACTTAATCCAATAACATTCAGAAAAAAATTAGAAAACACTAATAAAACCTCATAAACATTTCAGAAATCATTGACAATTTTATTCAATATTATTAAAAATTATATTCTTCTGCATTTTTTATAAGTCTACCTTAATACCATTTTATTTTTCACGTTATGTGGAATGAAATACCTCAAAATGTTGAATTATGTTTTAATTTAAAAACTCTTTTTTTCCTTTGAAATGGGCTGTTTAATCATTTCCTGAAATCAGTCAATAGTCAATAAATTGCTGAAAATTTTAATCAAATAAATAATCATGTAGATTTTCAAATTAGCAGTTAAATTATGAGACATATTTTGGTATACAATTTCTTATATGTGTTTGAGTTTCAAACTTGTACAAAAAGTATTGTTACATCTGTCAGAACCTTGGCAGGTGTGAATTACCACAGGGTGCTCTGAAAATATACTTCAACACAAAAAAAAAGATAATACCATTTGAGAAACAGAGTTTAACAGTATATTTTGGTAAAGTGGTATTCTTCCAAATAGCATCTTACAGTTCTTGTTTGTTGTTATTAGAGCTCCTGTTTCTGTATGAACATTATTCAGTGAGTATTTAAGAGTCTGGACATCTTCTAAGTAATATTTTATGATACAACTGAGAGTCTACCTGAATAGAAAAGTTTCCATGAAAGTCATGGGAGCTGGTCTTTAAAATTCAGTGTGATCATTTAATACTGAAACCATCTACATTCTCTTTAAATCAGTTAATAACATCTGTGCTGATTTAGAGGAAGTTTTACCCAGTTTTGATCAGGTAGCTTTATGAACTTAAAATCACTCAAAATGGAAAAGATGGCATCTCTAAAATACAGATTACTACTTCAACTACATCTGAGTTGTTTTTCAGAAGTGATGAGCAGTGGTTGCTGTGACAATGTAGAATTCCCTACTACCTGTCATGTAGGCACAATTCTAAGGTGTCTAAATATTTATCAAGGAAGAACTATTTTGGAAACCTTTTTTTTAAGCTTTAAGTCATGGCCATATGGATAATCCTAGCTACGGAAACCAAAATTTCCAATTTCAAAGTCTCACTGCTTGTTTCTGATTTACCACAAGTGTATATTTTACAGACTCATTAATTTCAGTTAGAATTATGCTATGTAATTTCAGTTATTTTCTCTGGCTTTTCATTTATATGGGCAACTGGAGTAAAACCAAAATATTCCCTTTAAACTCATACCTAGTATGTGTACTAGAGTGCAGTATCAGAGTAATCCAGTATCTGATATTTTATTATTTTCAAAATATTTAATTCATTATGGCTTTAGAGTCTACACATGAATTTATTGCAGACCAAAACACTATTACTGAACTTTAGATATTGAAATTTATTTTCCAGAATTATTGGACTTTTAGCAATATAATGTCAACTTGCTACTTGATTTATAAATCTTTTTTCTTAGAATTTTGGGGGTATTTTAATTAAATTTAATGACATGGTAAAAACACCAGTGTTTAAGCACTTATCTCGTTCCTCAAAATGTGATGAAGTTTTCACATTTTATTTTGTGGGCATACATACAATTCTTGAATCACCATATAATAATTGCACTAGATACACTGACCCAATTAATGCAACTGTTCAATCCAGTTCTTTCTCAAATTGAGAAGTACTGTCATTTAGCTTAGTGAGATAATGAGTAAATCCTGAGGCTAGCAGAATCCAACCCATTCTTTTTATGTCAATGTTTTATGACTTTTATTTTGTACATCATATCCTAACTCAATAGCACTATCCACTACTATTAAAGTTTTCTACAAAAAGAAAAATATTAACATGACATACTGCTAAAAATCAACTTCTAATCAAATATATGGTATCTTCCATTGAATAATGCAGTTTCCTAGACAGAAGAACAATAACAGGATTAAACTGTGCTTGTATTTTTCTCTAAGGTGAGTAGGAATAAGTCAGCCAGCAAGTAGCAATTTGCCACCAATATGCTTTCACCACCAAACACTTATGGAACTCTCTATATAAAGTGTGAATAGTCCTACATTTCTACTTTTCATCAGGTATTCTGAGTAATATTCCTAGTTCTTAAGGCTATAATAAAGGCAAGAGAAAGATATTTTGTAATTTAGGCAATATATTGTTTGGTTGTTTATACAGGGATATGTGTATCTGTGCATGTATGGGTGGCTAAATCTAAAAAAGGTAAAATCCTTCTGACGATCTCTCTCTAAAAGCAGTATCTGCTAATTTTGAAATCTAAAATTCTCTTATCATTTCAGTGACAACCAGTTCCACAAATACATGTAAGAATGTGACTACACTTTTAAATGCTTTCTAACATGAGAGCTACTGTGGATATGTTATAAATATTAAATAGTAAATATTTTATCACTGCTGTAAATTCATCTTTTTATGCAGTATCAAGGATGCATGAAATTTTGTCCCTAAATGTGCTTCTTTCTGCCCTTATACAGCTTAGATTAAGCTAAGAAATAATGAAGGAATAGTTATTTCTGTTTCTGAAACTATTTCCTGTATTGGATACTATGTTTTTGTTGCTACTGATTTACTTCCCCTGATACAATCTTCCAGTATTAATGATTACAAAACAAGAGAAGTTAGAGATGTGTGCATGTCTACAAAGTCATGATGTTACAGGCATCACTGAGATGTGATAGGATGTCTCTGTCACGACCCACTCAGGAGAGAGGCACAAGTGACTTTCAGATTTGTAATACACCAACGGCGTGGACAACGGTGAGACAAGTCTCAAGGCCCAAACACAAACATTTATTAGTTTATCACAGCGTATAGATTGGGCTCACAACAATTGATTCTAATTTAAAAGCACGATAGGGTAAACAGTATAACAAAAATCCAGGAAAAAGGCTAAATGAGCATTACAACAACTTAATAACAAGGAATAATATAGGACATCTAAACACAATATTAAGACAGACAATATTACACTTAACCATCACAAGAAAGAAATTTAGGCACAAAACTAAATAAACAGTATGATAGACCTTGCATTACTTAGCGAGGAAAAGGGAGAGAGGGGTGCGGGTTGGGGGATGAGAGAGAGAGATATCACCAGTCTGGGTTCCTGCATTGGTCCAGCCAAAGCAGAGTTCAGGATGCACACATCGTTGTTTTCTTTCTTTTTCTTTCTTTCTTTCTTTCTTTCTTTCTTTCTTTCTTTCTTTCTTTCTTTCTTTCTTCTTCTTCTTCTTCTTCTTCTTCGTACATTGTTTTGGTTTGGGATTTTTCTTCCTTTTCTATTTCAATGAAAATTAAAAGCCTTTGGATTGAAAACCAGCTAAGTTGAATCTTCTCTAGTGCGTTATCCACTTTGTTTCTCTTGAGGAATAGTATTTTGTAAGGGTAAGAATTATTTGCAGAATATTTACTGAAAGTACTACTTCTGTGGCTTTTTATATTCTGAAACATTTGACCTTTACGATCTTTATGCTTGTCACAGTTCCTTTATACTTAGATAAACCTTACAGAAATACTGGCTAAATATTTTTGATGTGATTTTCTTTTAGTAATTTTCTGCTTCTGCAATGTTTAGTTAATAGTCAGAAATTAACCTAAATTACTTTGTTGTAGATGGAACTAAAAACACTGAGTTCTAGAAAGATCAGAGCCGCAAAAATAAGGGAATGTTTTAATGGCGTTAAGAGCTCTTGGTGGAATTGTTGTGTACAAACAGGGTAGGGTGCTTTGCTTTGACTTCAAACAGATTTAAACACACTGTTCAGAACACAAAATATTTGAACATGAAAGTAATTGATAATTTTATCATAAAAATACAGTAAAATAATTTTTTTGGGATCAATAGTATCGTTTAAAATAGAACACAAAATATGGCTTCAACCCAGATATACCTACAGAAATTTTCTAAGTGGAAGCATTATTTAATACTGGAATAGATCATGTAGAACCCTCTAGCACAGGTTTGTGTGTGCACGTGAACATGTTAACTTCTGGAATAAACATCTCCAAATCTACTTGACTCACATCTGGATTAGAAGGTGAACTGAGAAGTGAACTAAGAGGACCTTATGCATCTTTTAGTGATTTGACACAAACACTTGATTAGTCATTGAATTTCGAAACTCCTAAATATTTACTTTAGCAAAGTTTTGAATTGATATTTTTTTTAGTATTCATTCCCACATTTCCTTTTCTAAATTTCTGATTCGAAAGACAGTTAATCAAATCTTTTGGCAGGCTATGCATATTTACAAAAAACCAAAAACAACACTTAGGAAGCTCCTAAATGCTGCAGAAGGTAAAAATTATAACTTTATGACTGTAAGAAGAAAAAGGTAAACTCTTTGAAAACCAAGACTTCTATGTGCAGTAAACACCAGTTACCAAAAACCTGTGACCTGTTGGACCTCCTGAGGTTCACATCAGCCCACTTCTCCAGCTTGTCCAGGTCACTCTGGACGACATCTCATCCCTCTGGCATGTCAACCACACCACTCAGCTTGTATAATAAGAATTCTTTCAGAGTAAAATGACACTAATAACAATATCAGTATCTACATCAATACCAGCACTGATACTGACGCTGTAATACTAAGACTAATACTATTCATTTGAAATTTGTCGAAGTTAATGACTATAGTTATAATAAGAATGGAAATAGTAAATAACTAAAGTTTCCTTTGTAATCTGGCATGTCTTCCTTTAAATAATAACAACAAAAAATAAACCAGAGTACTCACAATCTGAGTTATTACTGCTTTTCTTTTAGCCTTTAGAAGTGTATTATGCATCCACCGACTGACAGTGAAGCCACTAAGAGTTACATCAATAAAAATACATTGAAACCTACACAGACAAATCCAAGAGCTACTCAACTCTTAACTCTTTGCTAAGAGTTAAAGACAGCTTTACCTTAACTCTTTGTGAGTATATAACAACACATATATTCATACGATCACTATCTCATATTTTCAACCAAAGCAGCACTATAAAACTTTGAATTAATACTGTTTTGTTTATGACCCTAGATATATGATAGGTATTTTCAAAAATATTTGTCCAAATCTCCCTCATCTTTGTCTAAGCCACAATATCCAGTAAAAGTACCACTTCATTAGGGCCTTAATACGGAATGTGGAGTGCTTGTTTTTGAAGTTGTACCCTACAGGACTAAAGTAGAAATTTTCCCTTTGTTTGTCCCTTTACTGTCATTCATCCCGTCTCATCAAACAACTAGCACTCTGCAGTGGGATTCAGTAAGCAGGACATTCAATACGGTTCTAGTTATTATTCTTATGGTGGTTTGTACTTAAAAATCTCAATACATTAGTCTGAGGGAAGCCCATTCTCAGGTTACCTATAGCCTCACGGCTGTACTTTTCCAGGGCAATTGAAATCCTCAGTGAGAAGAGGCCCATGAATTTAAGCTTCCCATATCTTGCATTGATTATGAGAATAAGGGAAAATCACTGAAGGGAACTGATTATGCGGTCTGTGTTTTTTCTTCATGTGTAAGAATATTCTTGTTAAGACCATAACTAAAAGAAGAGGCCGCAATGGGTGTGAGGAGTATCCACAATTTTGCAGAATTTACTCTGTCAGTATTTCAAGATTTAGACGACTTTCTTAGAACACTAACATGCATGCCCACACCACACCACAGTGAGTAGTAGTGTATAATACAAAACTGCACATCACTTTAATTAATCCAGTTAGTCTCCAAGGCTCTTTTTATACTGGTAAATTAAATATGTAATAAGACAGGTCCATGGCACTAAGACAACCATCACAGAAAGCTCTTCCTCATTACATCAAGATATCCCATCCAAACTGCCTTGTGCCAGGACCTCTCCTCAGTCCTGAAGCAAGCTCGAAATTTATGGGGGCAGACTGTTAACAGCCCAACTGAAATACTACTAGGAGCCAGGGAGTTTTATGTTCTAGTGTGTTCCAGTGTGCCCAGAATTTGCCTTCTTAATTTACTTGTATGAACATAGACAAATTTTTTCCTTTTAACACAACTAGCTTGGAAATCTGGAAACAAAATCTCTATCCATAAAGCCTATATTAGACTGTACTAAAAAAGGAACAAAATTTCTCGAGGGTTCTAAGTGTTAATTGTCTACAAATAAATTCACAACATTGAGCAATATTTCATTTGAACTTTTATTTTCTTTTTTTTTTCTTTTAATACATTGAACAGCAAAGTAATTCTTAGCTCTGTAGAGGTTGGCCAACCAGGCAACTATCACATTTCTTAAAAAAAGTATTGGTCACCTATTTGGTATAAAAGCTATCAAACACAACTAATTATTACTGTTGAAATGGTATGTTAAAGTCTTCTCCAGTAGCAGAATTTCCAATGTTCTTTGGAAGCTACATTACCTGATGATATCAGACCTGTTTACAAGACTGGGAACAATATAGAACTCCTTAAAATCTAGACTAATCTGTTATGAAAAAGTCTCAAATATTTAGGTAAAAATATTAAGATATCACAAACTCAGTGGTGTAAAAAGTTTGAAAAACTATATTTAAGTCCAGAATTCTGTTAATTTAGTTCACTCAGCTGCATTTTGACATCTCCTGGCAGAGCTATCTTTCATATAAATCGAAATGTAAGGCTTTGATATGTGTTGTTGGATCTCAGAATGTTGTATTGCTAATATCTTAGTGTTGATTTTCACAAGAAAAAAAGCACGTAATAATCAAGGCATCCATATAGGTTTGATGAATGTCTCAATATACTTTAATTCATTTTGGGGTTGTTTTTTCTATAATCAGAGCTCCGTAGGGTAAAAAAACCCAAATTAACCAAATCAAAACCCCACCAACCTTAAAATAATTACAAAATAATACCATTTATCATTACAGTAAATCCTTCAGCAATATTGAACTGGGGTTTTTTTTCAGTGTTGATCACAAAGGTGGAGAAATTATCTTCTCAATTGAAGTGTACTCTTTTGTTTTTTCAAGTGCTGATTATCATGTTGTCCTTCTGCTTTCTGCATGTATTCTATTTTCCTACTCTGTCATTGACCATATCTGTTCAATTAACTTGAGAATAGATTTCTTTGCTTTTCATCTCTTGTTCTCTTCTCAACAGCATGGCTCATGGATGCTATGTGGTATTATATGCTGTCATCATGCATCATCAAGAAAAGTGAAGGATCGCTAGCTACAGGAGCCATTGTCTTCATTTAAAGCCCTAGTACTTCTATACCAAAATTGGTTTCAGAAGAGTATAGGGTGACTAGTTCAGGAATGGCTATCAATAGTGTTGTCATGTAATGTTAGCTGAAAATGAATCCTTCCTAATGAAATATGTTGCATCAGTAATACTGCTGATCTTGTGAGAAAATACTTCATCAGCAAAGTTTCACTGTTGAACCAGGATAAAATCTTTTCCAAGTAAATTAAATCATGTTCCAAAGAGCAAGCAAAAGTCATCCACATATCAGCATAAAAATGAATAGAAAAAAAAAATTGGAAATAGAGGTAATTTAAATGCACTAGGAAAGAGGAGAAAATCCTTTGGTCCCAGAGGAAGAGGAAGAGAGATCATGAGCCTCTCATACCCTAGGGGATACAAGATTATAGGTATTTAATTGAATGTCCCATAGGAAAATCTGAACTTAACACTCTTTAATCTACTGAATTGTCTTTATAAATCTCTGATTTAGAGATCTAAAAGATAGGATAAACCCTTAATCCCCAAGTACAGGAAGGTCTAGAGAGCAAAAAATCACAGAATCATAGAATGTTTTGAGTTGGAAGAGACCTTAGAAAACATCTAGTTCAACTCCCCCGCCATGGGCAGGGACAGCTCCCACTAGACCAGGTTGCTCAAAGTCCCATCCAACCCGGTGAGGAGGTTTCCACGGCTTCTCTGGGCAACCTGTCTAGTGCCTCACCACTCGCTCAGAAAATAATTTCTTCCTGATATCTAATCTAAATCCATTGTCTTTCCATTTGAAACCATTACCCCTCATCCTGTCACTACACTACCTGATAATGTAGATCGAGGGGGCCGGTTAGCTCAGTGGTTTGAGCACAGTGCTGACAATGACCAAGGTCATTGAGCACAATGCTGACAATGACCACCAAGGTCGCGGGTTCGATTCCCGCTTGGTCCCCATGTGTTGCCTGGTCTAGTCGAGAGGTGGCGTCCCTGCCCAGGGTGGGGAGGTTGGACTAGGTGATCTTTAAGGTCCCTTCCAGCCTATGCCATTCTATGATTCTATGATCTAACACAGGTAAAGGGAGACTTTTGCAAATAGATCTTCCTTTTCCTTGTCTCCTACTAGACCTCACTCCTGTTTCTCCTCTGGCTGGAGAGCTATCACAGAGCAGACTAGATGTCACAGACTGAGCACACATGGAAATTCTCCCATCTCCATCGCCAGAAAACTCACAGAGCTTGTATAGCCCCAGGCAGTATTTCTACATAGCAGGATTTCCTTAGAGGTTTTTTACGTTTGTTTTGTGGGGGTTTTTTCCCAGAAAACATAGTAGGATTTGTTATGGAAATAAAGTCATTCTCTGTCTAGCCAGCATCTTGGGAAGGCAGCAGCTTTGGGACGGACACACTCCCTGGGTAGATAGGCTGTGCGATCACCAGCTGAAACAAAGTAGGAGTGTCTATACAACCTGCCAGTGATTTTTAGTATAGGATAGCATGATTAGCCACACAAACATAGTTATGATAGAGAAAGCTATTAAGAATCCACTTTTCACTCTTATGCTGCAGGAGAAAACATCCAAGAAAACCAACAGCATAAGAGTAATTCTGTTGTTTTGTGTGCCCTTACTGAAAGCAGCTCTATTTCAAGGCTTAGAGGAAACTGTCTTTCTACAACAGCTAACCAATAGCCAGAAATATTTACATGCCTTTTTCCTGCTACAGATAGAGTTAAAATATATCCTTTATGTTTACCTTTCTCTGCTGCCTCATTGACAGTGACAGGCACTGAAGCAAAACATAACATTCCCAACTGGGTCATTGGGCCCAATGCTTGATTCTGAGAGAGAAAATGTACAGCTCCCAATAATCAAGTCTTTTAATTAGTTCTTTGCTACACATAAGATGTTTTCACTGTTTCATATGACACATTGAATGCTCAAATATTAACATTTTTAATTACCTTGTTGCATTTATATTATGAGAAATTACATGTAAATTCAGAGTGGTTGGTAGGTTGTCACTGCAAGCCTTTATAAAGAAGCTACAGAAGTAGCAGAGGGATACAGTCACTGTTGGCAGTCCGTAAACATCAGCACTTATTATTCATCCTCACAGAGGATGTATCTTAGAACAACTTAAACTACCGCACTTGTTGTGTTATATGCTATTCAGACTGTCTGCTTTTATTTCTACACCCTTTCTTTATTTCAAAGTGAAGGGAAATTGGAACAAACATAATTTCATATTGTGTGTCACATCCTTGCTATTTCTTGTCTAACACATTGCAGCTTTAAACTTGTACTTAACCAGGTTGAAATTTTACACTTTCTTAGTGTTTAGTGGGGTGTGTACATTGTGTAAAGTCCCTGACTGGTTCATGGTATCAAGGAAACTAAACCTCACAAGGCTCCAGCCTGCCTCATAACACTGTCCAGCTTATTTTGTCTATATACCTGTCTGTGTCACTTATTCCCTTACTTTCCTGATGATGTGGAACTTTGTCAGCAAACAACCTTCACACAAGGGAGCCTTTAAATGGTACCTCCATAAACAAAGTCACAAGAGCAGGTTGCTGTTATTCTTGTTGCAGTTTCCTCAGCTTTCCTCAGTTAATAGTGAATGATAATAACATGCTTTTTGTGTAGCTACCTAAAAGGCTCTTCTCTTGGCTATGGTAATTGTTTCAGTGAAGTTCGTAAAAAGGCATAATTGAATGGAAGTGGAATAATTAGAAAATGGTTCCTGAAAATACCTAGGGTCTAAACACTCTTGAATTTCTATGCTGCACACAAAGGTAAACAAAACCTTTTAGCAAACTAGTGTCTTGCTCTGACTGTTTAATTATTTTTCTTATGATATTTTTACATAACAGGAATACACACTGGAATTAGAGATAAAGAATTTAACATGTTCTGTCATGTCTTCCTTGTCTAAGGCTCCAGTGACAATGATAGGCAAGGAAAGTTGAAGAGAGGATGCAGTAAGGAAAAATGTGATATCTGTTATATATTCTCTGAAAGACCTAGCAGGGGATTGAGTTTCGTAAACAACATAATTAATCCCAAAAGTCTTTAAACCATTGATGTCAATTTCATTTTCAATTTACACCTTCACTAGCATAGTTGATATTTAGGTTTAGTGGAGTGTTGACAGGGTTTCCATAGTCTAAAACATATTTTTTTAAGATCTAATAATCTCAAACACTCACCAAGCTTGTATTCCCTTGTCTTTCCCTGTTAAAGTGTCCATAGATTGATTCAGGGCTATAACTGCAGTCTTTTATATCAGACCCTGAAAATCCAGTTTCTCAGCTCAAGATAGAGCACAGGCTCTTCACTTCTAAGGGTCCCTTTTGCCAGGGACCTTCACAGCTTTTTTACAAAGCTCAAACTGTAAATTCCAAGTAGACTAAAATATTGGCAAAGTTAAGCTATTTGTTCTTGTCATGGCTTTTAGACTGATGTTTTTTTTGTAAAAGCAGAGGTAGACGTGTGAAGATTTGAGAGCCTCCCCCACCCCCAGGTAGGACTCGAATGTGCCTCTGGCCAGAGCCAGGCCAATCAGTGCCTCTGTGATCGAGGTATTTAAGAGGTGATCCCATTGTGCTCTTTCTCTCTTTTTGTTTTTTTCTCATTTTGAGCTGTTCTGTCTTTAATGTTGGAGAGTTTTTCTCTTGGAAGAGAGGCAGGTGAGTTAAGAACAAAGGAACATCACCCTGAGAAGAAAGAGGGGAAAGAGTCCCAGAGGAGAAGGAGAGAGAAAAGGCTGCTGGAGCAGGACCTTTCCCTGGAGCCCCGTGATTGCCTCACAGCTGGGGGACTGATGGTGGCAAGAACATCCAGGATGCATTGGAACGTGCAGAGCCCCATGTAAGAGGGAAGAAAGACTGAGTATCAGTGGAGGACACACCTGAAGAGATCCGTGGCCCTGAGGGACTCATGAGGAAGGAAGAGGATTGCCTTCTGTGAGTTGGACACCATGACGCATGAAGGAGAGACAGTGAAGAGCCCATTTACTCAAGGAGGAGCTGCCATGGACAATGAATAATGGCCAGATGGACTGCACCCTGCACACATTGCCCCTCTTGCTCTGATGAGAGGGAAGGAGGTAGCCAGGAAGATGGGAGGGGTGGAAGTTGAGGGCAAAGAGTATTTAAGATTGAGTTGTATTTATTGATATATTCCTCTCATTGTCCTAGTTCATAAAAGGTGGTAGGGAATTAAATCTATGTTTTTCTCCCCAAGTCTTTCTAGTTCTTTAACTTTCATCTTAAATGGTAGATTATTACCCTCCCTATTCTTAATCTCAAACCCTTGAGCCTTTTTAGTTGAATTGTCACCCTCCACATCACTGTGGAAACAGGGGTGGGGAAAGGAATGAGCTGGAGACCGTGTATTTTTTTGTCCCAGTCAGCTTGAACTACAATAGTTTTCTTGCATTTGCATAAAAGAGCATTTAGGACTGATAAAATTAGGAAAAAAACAAGTGTGTTGCTCCAGATTTAAATGTTAACACAGCTCATATGTGTCATACTTACTCAACTTCTGTTAAGCTACATTTGTCAGGGAGATGATTGAGGTTAGATTCTCACTGTCCTATCTTGAATGAACAGGAGACCAAGGGGAAAATCAGAATCATTTAGGAGAGCAAAGGACACAATTTATTTTACCCTTCCACTCTGCAAAGAAGAAAAGAGGACTAGTGAATCGAGGAACACAAGAACTTTGTGTCCTGGTTACAGTAGGTGCCTTTCAGAGACAGCAATAAAATACTCCATGTGCAAGAGTGAGATAACTCTCCCCCATCTAGAAGAAAAGGTACGAAGGGTAAAAGTATGTCCAGAATTTAGTCAGTCATGTGTTCATGGGGTATAGGCACTGCTATACAGTGTTTTTTCGAGAAGCTTACAAACCAATATAAAGTAAATTAGCAGAGACACACCAGGTTTTTTTGTCTATTTTTTGTTCTATTTTCTGTTCTTCTAGATGCTGAATTTCCTTATTCTACTAAAATAATCTTCACTGCAGCTTTGATACAGTTGGCAGCTGTCTGTATTTATGGTGCAGCAGCATTGCCCAGGAAAAGCTGTCTGTTTTGCAACTTCAGTGGTACATTTTCATTAGCCTTTCTCTTTCTTTGGCACCATACAAGCTTCACAGAAGAAAATAAGGTCTTCTCACAAAATGTATCATGGACACAATTGCCAACCTTTTTTTTTTAAAAGGAATAAGCCAGAAATATTTCAGCAAATTAAAAATGTCAAGTACAAGGTCAAAGATGAATGATTTTTGCTTTCAAAATGCCAAGAGTATATTATGCAAAAATTTTGTCTTCATGACAGTATGCAGACTACGTTGTTAAAGGCTGAAAACAAAAGTCTCTACAGTTAAAACAACAGAAGGTTAAAAACAGGGTTGAGAAATACTCTCCATTTGGGAGAATCTGGAGAAGAGAGCCTTCTTGATCTTTTCTGTTTTACATTTGGGGAATGAGGATAGGGAATAGATTTTTAAAAGCCATTCACATCATTCAAGTCAGGGTTTAAATGGTTGTAGCATGCTTTCCTGTGGCAATTCTCTCCTGTAGAGCATGATCCAAGCCAAGCCAGAAATCCCCAGCTTGCAATCCTATATCCAATATTAGCTTTCTCTGCTGTTTGAGATCAGCCCATCAGTTCACATATGAAAAGTTTCTCAAGACCATTGATTAGGAAGACCATATATTCAGCAGCTGAAATCTTTCTGAAAAGAGGATCCACCTATTCTTGTCTTCCTGAGGTGAATGAAAATATAAGACTACATATTTTGATGTTTAGGTGTGAGTCAGATTCCTTTAAAATATCAGATGCAGTTCAGTGCTTTCATTGCCCTGCTACGAAAATGGGTAGTTTTAGCGAGCAAGTACGAAAATAACAAAAAGCCAGTTCTATTCTACTAATGGGCCTTTGATCATGTAATAACTCCTCCTGCAGGAAATCCCTTGATGGCATGTTTTCTCACTTATTATCTTCCCCAGACAATACTCACACAAAATTGAGCTGACAAAATGAAGGCAAAGACAGATCATTAGACAGTGATTCTTCTTTTCTCTCTCGTTTTCTAACTCCCTCCTTGCACAGCAGCTATGCAAATCTCTCTTCACAGTACCAAGTAAATGTTCCATGAATGTAATGTTCTTCACAGTAGATGAAGCACAAGCAGCCCAGGCTAAAGCAGAAAAGCTACAAATGACAAAATGCAGTTTGCAAACAGATATCAATGAAGACAGAACAGTACAGCATACAGAATTATACTGGGCTTACTCATTCTCCAGTGTTTAAAAAAGAAGAAATAAAAAAAAAGAGAAAGGAGAAAGGAGAAAGAAAAAAGAAAAAAGAAAAAAGAATAAAGAAAAAAGAAAAAAGAATAAAGAAAAAAGGAAAAAGGAAAAAGAAAAAAGAAAAAAGAAAAAGAAAACAGAAAAAAGAAAAAAGAAAAAAAGAAAAAAAGAAAAAGAAAAAAGAAAAAAGGAAAAAGGAAAAAAGGAAAAAGGAAAAAAAGAAAAAAAAAGAGCAAAAGTGTAAGTCATATGCATAATCACATTAACTTCTGTCCTCCCCTTTGTTTCCATTTTAAGGTGAAATTCCATTATTTTCCTAACTAGGGAAGTAATAAGAAACAACATGGAGATCCAAATGCACCTTCAGGTCCTTGCCTTACATGCTCACAGTCAGGGCGAGGCTCTAGCTGCTTCTGTAGTGGAGATATCCCATGCCCTGGCAGCCACAAAACATATCCTTGGCTCAAATAGAGAGCTTATGTCAAGGTCTATCTGCAGACTGTCTAGTCCACAGTCTATCTAGAGCTCTGTGAAAAAGGGACAATAGGGTCCTCTTTTTCACTTCACAACAGGGCTGAAAAAGAAGTAATATCCTTTTGGGAGATGGGGATGCTCAGCAACTGGTTGAATAAAAAAGGATCATGTCCTTGAATCTTGATTACAGACAAGCTGCCTTGAGAATATAAGGGATTAAATCAGACTTTGGTGTAAGCTGAATCAACATCAGGATTTCTGTAATGGAAAACTACATGGTTGATTGTACTGTCAGACAGTCTTGGGTAGGGTAAACTAAACTTCGATCAGAGTATGACGCACTTACAGTGCAAGTGGAATCGCTTTGGCTGATTATGTGTTTCCAGGAGATTTCTCTATGTCATTGAACAGAGACACTTATTATCAGAGTTTAAACCTGATTATTATTGGTTTCCTTTTTGCTGTGCACAGAAACTGAACTACAGAGTAAACTTCCCACCTTCTCATATGGACAACCGCAAAATTATTTTCACTCTATGTTTCTGTTACAGAAGGTGTCACTATTTTGTCTTTTTTTTACAGAAACAAGACATGGATTTTTCTTTCCATCTGGAAGATGTAGTATTGTTATGCATTATCTGAAAGACAGATGCTGAAAAACTAAGGCTATCCACAGTCACATACAGAAAGAAGTGTTCTTCAGGCTAGGAGAATAATAGCAGGCAAAACAGTATAAACTTGAAAGAGGCATCTGGTCTGCATTGAAGAAAAATAAATATTGTTGCATTTCTGTCCCAGAATCTGAAGATGCTAAGGAAGAACGGATATGCAATAAAAGTGAGCTTTCCACAGTTCATAGTTCTATCTCACAGTGATAAATGTAGAAGAATAAATACCAGGGAAAAGGAAAGATAAAATGGCAATAATAAAAAATAAAACGTGATCTGTAAAATTTTGCCTCCAAAGCAATTTAAGATCACACTTTCTGGGCGGCACTGCCGAGATTTTCTTTTTTCTTTTCCCCAGGAATGTTTATTATTTGTATGTGTGGATATTCATGCTCTACTATACAAAACAGAAATTAAATTGCTAATTGCTGATGATTAATTCTGAAAATGGCATTATGTTTAAGATGATCCAGAGAAGAAGAATTCTGATTCAAAGCCATTCCAAAGTGATGATGCTTTCAGTGTCCTTTTCTGTACCAAACCAGAGCATGTCTGGTGGATTTCCTCTGCTACAGTCTCCCTATTCCATTTGCAGTGCTCCAGCTGCAAACAAGCCAGAGGGAGAACCGGGCCCTCACACTGAATGGAACTGAAAAATAGGACTTGTCTGGCTTGTGCACCTGATACCCACCCAAGCAGAGAAAACACAGAGAGTGACTCTGACTCCTCATTAGCAGAGATGGGGGGGGGGTCACCTGCTCCCGGAACCCCCTCCCCAAAACAGCTGTGCATAGGAGGGCAGGATGGCACCCAAGTCAAACAGGCAGCCCAGTCTGTGAAATGCCAGGGCCAGACGTCTCATTACTAAAGTTGAGTTAGAACTGACACAAACCATCATTATTTTCCAGTTCTCTTCAAGTACAGATACGCACTCTTGTAGTATTTTTATATCAGCTTAGAGTAGAAAAGGATTTTTACATAAGGGGAGACTAGCTTGCTATCATTGCCTTCAGCAGTTGGTTGTGATAATACATGGCTCACTTAAGACTGTTACTGAGGTGGAAACTTATCTTCCCTCACTCCTTTTTGTTCTCAGTTTTCTGCAAAAACAGAGATCCTTCTCACCATACGGATACAAAACCGAAGAGAAGTATGATGACTTGAATGAGGCAACGTTGTTAAGAGACTAGCAAATGCAGAAAGAACAGAATCTATTTTTGGCAGCAACCTGGATTTATGCTGCATTCAAGTGGCCACGTAACTGCAATCCACCCACATTAAGTAAGGATTTAGGAGGCTGCAGACACAGACCTTCTATCTAAGCTTAGGCAACACAATTTTCATTGTGTCACTTACTTCATTCTGCAAATTGGAAAGCAATACTCTTTGAGGACATAAACATTAATGCCTGTTAAAAAACCCCACGCTGTAATAAAGATTCTCACTGGAAATATATACTAAGTAAAATTATTACAATGGAAGTCAAACAAAAAATTTTGTTTACAGACATTGAGGAACACAAACAAAATATCTGCATCTCTAACAGATGGAGATATAAATATATAAGTAAATTTAATCCACAAGCTGTTTTAACAGTCTCCAGTATGAAAAAAGGGACATTGATTGCATCTTTGAAAACTTTTTAAAAATATCCGTGACTTTGTGCAATAATTTTGGAATTATAAAAAAACTAGCTCCATAATTTAATTATCTAAAGGTCTTTAAAGAAATTGATATACTGCAAGGATTTTGTAATTAAGCCATCAGACAAATGTGGAGTCAATTGTAATTATGAATCATCTGGATTATTGAAAAGAAAATTTAAGAGTATTTAATGATTAAATCTCTTATCAACTACTTGCTGGTTATCTCACTGGTTTAAAGAGAGATTGACAAGTTTAGAAATAGGATTTAAGATTGCTAATGAGAAATTAAAAAGACAATCTTATCTGCCTTTTTATACATTGAATTTTAATGAATGTCTGATCATTGACTTTTCAATGGATTAATCAATATTTACATTTTCATTTCAGATTAATAATTTTTAGAATCATCTCCTAACATGTTTTGAAATAAATAGCTTCAGCCACATTTTTTTATCCTGTTTATCTCTACAAAGCTATTTGTCGCTTTAAAAAGAGGCAGTGAAATCATAAAATGGATCTGCCTAGAGGGCCAAGAAAGTAGGCTTCATGTAGCAATCAGTGGATCAACTTATACAGTTCGTGAAAAAACACACCATATCATATATGAGTAAGCCCTGAGGAACACAGGCAAGTGTGGACTAATACATGTCAGTTCCCTGTAGCTCACCAAATATTCTGTAAAAATTTCCATTATTTTCATTTATTCTGGACAAATTGTTAGAAAAATGGCACAATTATAACAAACTCACCTTCAGAATGAGTTGCTATGAAGAATGGCTGACCAGGGACAGCATCCACTTTAAAAATTAATCTGTGCCACAAATGGTGTGCTGAACTCATTGGGCTCAGGATCAATTGCTCACAACCTTTTCTTAACAAATGGGATGCATAAACCTGGCTAAAATCAGTCTGTAATATTTAGGATATTCAAGAAAAACTCACACTGTTCAATTTTTAGTGATGAAGATGTCAATATTAATTATAATGTGTTAAGAGACCAACACCCTAATAAAAAGATGGAAAATTGGATCATTCAATTATATTCTAGAACCAGACTCCTTGTAGTTCATCTATCATATATTCATTCATGAATAACTTGTTACAAAGACCAGTACTTCATTGTATGTCCATGTAAAATATAACAGTACCTCGTTGTGCTTTTTTTGGAGTAAAACTTTAAGAATAGCTAATTTGTTTGTGATATTGTTTGTGGCTTGTTATCAGCTTGTTATGGGTCTTTAACTCAAGTTAATGTGATGTCATCACATAAATTTCTTAGCCGAGAATATCTTGGAGGCAAGACAGATACTATTCTGAAAAACTGCGCATCTTTTTTTCTTATTGCTACTGTGTCATGTTTGCATTCTGTTAGCATTCCATTTTTGCAGGCACTCTACATGAACACAAAGGTTAAAACCCAAAACAACAAAAAAGGAAAATCATTTAACAGAACAAACCCCGAAAAGTAGAGAAAAGGTAATGAAATTACAAGAAAAAAGGACTTGTAATCATGAAACTAGGCCTGCTATTAGCAGATATTACAGGTTCACAAGTTGAGTATAAGATGGTTCACTGCCTTGTAGAAACTAAAACAATCACTATGTTTCATAAGTAATTTCTGGAATATGATTTTAGACTAGGGATTCCTATAATGTGAACTTATGTACAACAGGAATAAAGACAAGAAAAAAACCCAAAAAAGTCTACCAATCTTAATATAACAGCCACCACCAGAAAAGAAAGCTTTGACCTGAAATGTGGACAACTGATAATTTCAATAGTCTGGTTTTAATTGTGTTATTTAATTCTAAGAGCTGTATGTTGTGTCCCTCAGGCTAGATTCTGGCCAAAGATCTTCTGTCTGGTAGAACACTGTACTGATCTTAAAACAGAGAGAGACAAGAGAGAGTCCAGAGCAGGTAGCAAGTCATAGATTTGAGTTGTTTTGGGAACAATTAATGGAAAGAAACAAAAAAATAAAATTAAAAAGCCTGATAAGATTTATTAAACAGAACTACAAATACAAATGTATTTCAACCATGCTTTTTGGATCTTTTCTCCTGAATCTAGGACTGATTCTAATAATGGCAGTTACTTCAATTTCTTTCAGTAATTTGAAAGATACACATGTATTTCTGTAGTTACCAAGATTGTATGAGCTTGTGATTTAAAATCCTACTATCTGAGAGTTGAGTCGCAGGATAGTATTCTGGTCTAGGAAAAGCTGATGGATCTCATGAAACTTGAACACAAATAACTTCTTTTTTCTTTTCTTTTTTCCCACATCAGGCAACTTTGCTTCAAAAATTTCAGAAAGAAAGATGAAAATATACCCATTAATAAGATATGCTGAAAATAGTTAGAACTAGTATTAAATATTTCAAATCAGTACTATGCACCAGCTCTCGGTCACCATGCTGCTCACTCTAAGGCAGTGAATATTGCCCACCATGTTTGCAGAGATTAAATTTTCTTAGGTTTATCTATATCTAATCAGACAAGTCACTAAAATTAGAAATCCAACGTGACATATATTTAGTCACATTTCTCTCAGTAATGTTCAGAAATTACTCAGCAACCGAGTCACCTGTAATAAAATGTTTTTTTTTTCTAAGCAGAGAACTGGATTTATTTTTTTTTTTAAATTACTGAATAAGACTTCCAAATGAATGAAGATGGAATGATATTTATGGCCTCATGGAAAGTTCGTTACTTGTCTTGCATGTTGCAAATTGCAAGGAGATTACATCTTCAGGCAACTAGAAGAATCTTCATGTTTGCAATCTCTGTGCATCCTAATGGGGACTAGAAGCACCCTGATGTTTGCTGAAGAGACAACACAGAAGGGCGCAAGGAGCTCGGTAGATTTCTGCAGTGCTTTGATGATAACTTCCTGACACGGGTTTTGGAAGAGCTGAGAGGAGAGTCTCTCTGTAGGATGTCATAAATATAGAAGAATCAGGGCTCAGGACAGTATTGGCTGCAGGTGATGGATTCCAGGATTCTGAGGGAAGAGGATCAGACCAGAAAAGTAGGATCATAATCCTGGATTTTAGATGAGCAGAATTTGAACTTTGGCCTTCCTAGACCTGTTCAGCAGAATCCCAAGGAAAGCAGTCATGGAATGCAAGGACAGTCTTACAAATGCCAAAGCCCACCTGGATTAAATCTGTTACTAGTAGCTGAATCCCAACAGTAACTAATGATGTATCCATAGGGTCGATACTGGTTCTACTGCTTAACATTTTCGTTAACGACCTGTATGATGGGACAGAGTGCATCACAGCAAATATGCACATTACACAAAGGAGAAGTTATTGATAAAGCAGATGTTTGTGCTGACATTCAGAGAGTGGAGAGGCAGGCCAACAGGAAGCTCATTAAGCTGAGCAAAGGAAAATTACAAGTCCTGAACATGAGGAAGAAAAACTCCATGCACCAGCCCAGTCTGCAGGCCAACCAACTAGAAAGTAGCTTTGCAGAGAAGGACCTAGAGGTCTTAGCAGGCAACAAACCAAACATGAGCAAGCAATGTGCCCTTGCAGCTAAGAAGAGCAACAGAACCCTCAGTGGCATTAGGAAGAACATTGCCAGGAGGTCTAGTAAGATGATCCTTCCCCTTCTGATGACACACACCTTGAGTGCTAGGTCATGTTCTGGGCTCCCCAGTACAAGACAGATAGTCACATAGCAGACTGAGAATGGCCTCCAGTAAAGGGCCACAAAGATGATTAAGGGATTGAGAATCTGTCATATAGGGAGAGGCTGAGACACCTGAGAGTCCTCAGCCTGGAGAAGAGAAAGCTTACTGGAATGTGACAGAGGGGAAGATGGAACCAGAGTCTCAGGAGTGTCCAGTAAGAAGATAAGAGACTGAGCACAAACTGAAATGACAGAAATTACCTTTAAATATGAAGGGAAAAAAAAAAACAACACGCTTTTTCACTGTGAATGTAACTGGAAACAGATAGATTGTGGAGTCTCCATTCTTATATATATTCCAAACCTGGCTGGACAACATCCTTGACAATATTCTCTACCTGATCCTGCTTTGAACAGGGGCATTGGACTCAGTCTCCAGAAGGCCCTTCCATCTGGAGAAATCATTGGACTCAGCAATTCAAAATTTAATTATTCTGGGATTTTTGTGAATCTGTGATTCTTCAAGAGATATGTGTGTGATAGCACCAAAAGTCTGTGATTCTTCAGGAAGTGTGTGTATGACAGGCCCAAAAGTAATTTTTACCTATCATAAATGAGCATTTTTAACATAGATTTTACTGCAAAGAATGACTGGGCAGAAGTACCTATCAGAAAGCATTCATCATTACAGAGTGGCATTCTTTGAAGAAGAAAAAGAAGAAAAAAAAAATCTGATATGTTTCTTGTCAAGATCAGATATATTAACTGTTTTCTTTCATTTATCTACAGTTAGTATTTTTCTAAAATTCCCACAGTTCTGTCATTAAAACAGTCATAGAATGCTAGTGTTTTTAGATAGGAATAAGAGGAAGTATTTCTTTAGTTTTAGTTAGAATTATCTTCCATAGGAAAATTTTAATTATGTCCATAACATAATTTAAAAAATAAGATTGCCACAGATTTTTGACAATGAGAAGTTAGTTTATCTAAGTGGGCAGATACAATGAAGGAAGACAAGGTGCCTGGTGTTCAACTCAGTAAATTGCTTAATCATAGCTTTTCTAAGCTTAAACCAATTAAAAGTTCTTTTTCACAAGGCTCATCCTTCTTTTTATGTGTTGACCTACTTTTTTTTTTTCCCATTTTTTTATGTAGCTGTTTGCATACTAAAAACTTTATAGAAGCTTTATGAACATGATCCTGTATATGCCTGTACCCTGAATGTACATGGAAATTTCTAGTAAGATGAGTCACTGTGATAGCTCGTTTGAGATGGTGTTATTATTTTTATTTTTTGATTATTCTATTGCTGTAATGGCTAGCATTTAAGGCAATGAGCTAGACTGGCAGTGAATCAGATCACTATTACTTCAAACATCATTTAAGAAGATCTACTTTTTATTATTTATATAGCTCCATAGTTCATGGTGCTACATAGAACAAATCAAAGACAGGTTCCCTGCCCCCTAAGAGCTTACAGTCTAGGCAAGTACAAGAACAACAGGAGGAGATAACACAAGCAGGGGACAGAGAGGGGTAGTAAATGAAAAGAAAGACAATTAGAGTACAGTCACATGAAAAGCTAGCATGTTTATCTTGGTCGATGCAAATTGGGGAGATGAGGTTCTTGAGTGATTTTATTTTTGATTAGAATTACATTTTATAGGAAAGGCAGAAGTAAAGGGTTTTGAAAATAAATTCAAAAGTGTCAGACTTGCTTGTAGGAAGGCAGAAAGGCAAGACTGGAAGGGAACAGGACACTAACATACTTGAGGTTGGAAAGTTAACAATCCTGGATGTTAGACAAGTTAAACTCAGTGACCTGTTCTCTTCCTACACATCTTTGAAAATATGACAAAAAGTCCAATTTCCTCTGTACACCTAAACACAAGCTGCTCTTATTTTGCCTTTAATATTTTATCATTACACGTTTGGCTGAGGCCTTTAATATTGTATCACTAGACATTTGGGGATGTGTTGGACAAACTCTTGATTCCTCTGAAGTAGGAATTTTGACACTGCTTTTCAGTATTTCAGTTATATTTTGTGGTTGTTGATGCATTTTGAGACTCAAAACACTTCAGAGACTATGTTAAGTTGTTCCTAAACTACTTGCTATTTTTTTAAATATCCTTTTAACAATAAACATATAAAATTATTTTATAGCATTATCTTTTAGATCTTTGCATGCTGTTATCTCTTCTCATGACCCCTTTTCCCTGAAAATGTTAAGACTTTGTAGAACATCAGGGCATTTCTACTACTTCCATCTGAGGCTTTAGATTTTGGTGAGGTTTTTTCTTCACAAATTGTGTCTTCTCCATTCTGAAATAGTAAATAGTTAGTATAGTAGTACTAAACAGTGGTTTTTTGAATTTTTTCGAAGACTCTGTGGGTGAAACCAGAAATGTGCAGAGCCTCAAGTAATATAAACATGAAAGAAAAGGTTCTTTCAAATCTACACTGAATTCTTCAACTGAAAATTGAGATAGAAACTTCAGAAAGTAATACCTCATACAAAACCTGCCAGATGCTCCCTGGATATGTTTCTATTTGTGTTTATGTAATAGGAGAATAGTATGAAATGGCTTGCTAATGTCTACATTCATCTAAATCCTCATTTACTATAAAACACTACGTTTTTCTTGATTTCATCCAACTGTTTGGCTCAGAAATTTCACTGCCAGTCCTTTGTAAATTAGACTTATCAATAAAGTAAAAGTTTGTGGGGGTTTTGTAATTTACTCTGTAATATCCGTGTAGTTATCTGTTGCTATAAAATCATGCTGAGGCAACCTGAAAATCTAACTTGTGTGTCTTGAGAATCCTTAAAGATTATAGATGTCTATCTTCCCTGACACAGATAAAGAGTTTTGTTGGGTTTTTTTTCTTAAAAAAAAAAAGCCTGCTCAGTTTTTTACTTCCAATCTTTATCCATGAGGTAGTACCACATAACTGAGTTACAACTGCTTCAAAAAGATTTCTCTGCAGTAGCATTCAAGGTCAATCAGAGAAGCACCCATCACCCTGTCCTGGGAAACCAACAGACTAATTGAACTATCACGTGAAACCACATGAAGTAGTTATGCACAGATTCTGAACTTTCATGAGCCAGACACCCACTTGATTTTAACTTGTGAAGTTCCATTGATTTTAGTGACCCTATAGAAATTACTACTACCTGAGTATTTGGAAATTTTGGACTAGCCATTCAGAGACCTTTCAATATGAGGAAGTTTTCTTCAGAACTGAAGATTTTCTTCACAACAGTGAGGGGGAAATGAGCCAATGAGCTTTCTGGAGTACAAAACTACTAGTAGTATTTTCTACTACTTTCAGGATCAACACTTTATTAGTAATTTTTCCTTAAATATCTTATTTTTCTGTGAAAAATACAGAAATAATTACTAATGCACAACAAAGTACCAGAAAGCATTACTGTATGATTTCTTTATTATTTTTTTTAAAATGTCATTAGCCTACGATAAATCTGTGGAGCCATGCATTTCTATTCTTGATCTTAAACACAAATCTTCAGTTATTGTGCATATTTCCCTTAATAATGAAAGGCTGAAATTCTCACTGAAATCTTAATTAAACCACACCACTTCTGTGTAAGGATTTTTTTTCCTTGGGGGACTTTGACCCAATAAAACATACTCTCCATTCACACTTACTTTGGCTCACATAAAGCTTAATGAGAGCTAGTTGTGTGCATCAAGGTGAGAATGGAATCCTGCTTATTTCAGCACCCTTAGTGGAGAAAAGAAAGATTTGTTTGAATATAATACACCATTTTATTACATGATTTTACAAATTTTATTGTAAATCATCAATCAAATCCAATAGCCAATTTTTTTCCATTCCAAACCATCATAATTAGGACTTTTCATTGTCTTGTACGACAGTTACTTTCTTCCCCTTAGCATTTTAAAGAATTAACTTAAACTTAAATATGTATTATGTAAGTATACTCATTTTCTGAATCTTTGCTGAAGGTATTTTTATGTTGTTTATACTTCAGACAAAGATAACTTCTTTGTTATCACATACATGGGGATGAAACTCTCACAAATATAAGAGAATTTGCTTTCTCAGTCCCTGTTCATAATGAAAATGGCCAGCTCAATCTCTATGAAGATTTATGATAACCAGGTAGCAGACACAAACCTCCCCCTTCCCCCCAAATTTCATGACATAATTTCTACAATTTGAATGATATACCTGTGCTAGAAAGATGGTAAAATTAAATTAAGTCCAAGTAAACAAATGCTTATATTACTCACCAATGACTGATTAGCTATGATAATTTTCAATGTTTTTTTAAATTAGTCAAATGAATTATGTTCCATATAAAGACTATGTTCATAACCTGTTTTGGTTGACATAACATTCCTACGTAGACCATCCTATAGTGGTGTTTTTTTTTTGAGATGCAAATAAATTTACAGTAGACAGAGGTGAAAGATTCAGCATCTGTAGGGCAATATTTCAAAATGTTATGTCCAGGAACTCACCACAGACAGGATATATAAATTAGCTTTGAAGCAGCTAAGAACCAGATCCTGCAAAATCTTATCACAATGTGCTATACTGGCTTCTCTCGGAAATCCCAGCAAACTCTTTTGCCACACACATTTAGTGGCAAGAATTGGCAGGATAGGGCACCAAACTGAGGCTAAGTACCAGTACTGACAGAAAGTACTGTACATATGTTGCTCAAATTACACAGCAAAAACAAAACAACTAAAACTGACATAGTTTTAACGCTTTTTTTTTTTTAATTTTGTGCATTGGATTCAAACAGCAAACTGAGTGCACTTTAAATGTTATCACAATGTGGTCAAGAGGTCTGTGTCTTTTACCATTTACACACAATTGTTCACGACAGCATGTTATCAGCCTAGTGGAAACCAGGGGTGTAGTATGGTAAGCAGTGGTGGTAGTGCACCTATTTTTTATATTATCTAACTTGAAAATATGTCTCTTCTAAGATTCCTTTTTCTTGATAAAAATAGTTTTCACCAAACGTTGGTGGTGCACACGCACTACCATTCATGCTTGGCATCACACCCCTGACAGAAACACATGTTCTTATTTTGTTGATAAAAAGTATTACAAAAATTTCCATACAAAAACTATTTTCATAGAAATCTTGCATTTCCACAAATAAACCTGAACATTTTTTTTTGAAAAAAAACTGCTCAAGAATTTTGTTCATTTAGTACTGTGACTGTATTGAAAAATGCAGTCCTCCTTAAAGTTATCCACATACACTTCTTTTACGTGACCCATCCCTCTCCCAACATTAGCGAGAATTGCACAGGCTCCATTGAGTTCAATTAGTAGCAGGAACAAGGCTTTCAAAACCCATTCAGGCTAAAATGCAAGCCCTCTATGTGTGAAATACACTGCTTCCCACCCCCCCTCCCTCTCTTCACAATTAAAGAAAAAAAGTAATTGCTTATATCTAAATGTTTTAAGATACATTCCTTTGTACTAAGGAAACTTTCATTCATCTAAAAATTGGGTCAAAATTATGTATTTTTTGTTGTTGTTTTATAGATCAAAGTTCCAGCCCAGGTAACTTTAAGTTACTGATTTTTTTTTTAGTTGTTATATATTGACTTAGTTCAGTGACACAGACAGTCCAAAAAGCAGGCGAGCATCATCATATTTATCGTTCTATTCATGGGATTCATGTCTCTTCACTTTAACATTTCTCCCACTCAGGAAGCTCGTATCACCTATCCAGATAGTAGTTTCAGTCTACCAGCAGTTACCAACTCTTCTGCACTTGGAAGTTCAGAAAAGCATATGGTTTCTTGTTCCACTACAGTTCTGAGACATTACTTTTACTAGACTCCTTTCGTAGTTAGTATTGTCTTGGACATTTATTCTCCATCTCCTGGCAACCGTTGAACTTCAAAAGGAACCTGTAATTTCTCACTGAGACTGCATTTGAAACCAGCCACAAAACTCACATGGAACATTCATTCATTCAGAATGGTGGAAACCCATGATGAACAGTGTAACCCCGCATAACTTGGTTGATCCATGATGCTTGTGATTCGAGTCTGGCCATTGCAACTGCTGAGATCACAGAGTCTCTAGTTCATAGACACAGCGGCATGAGGTAACTCATTTTATTTTGCACAGGTTGCATATTTCCACAGGAAACATTCTCGCAAGGTTGTTTGGAAAAAAGACGACAGTTTGTGCTTGGGGTATTTGGCTTCCCAGCTCTATGCCATGGTTTCTTTACCTGGCAACCTTCTGTCGTTAAAGGTGTGCATGTTGATAACTTCTTCTGTTTTCACAATAACGGGGGCCTGTGGCTTGTGTTTTAATCGACGCTGACACTTCAGAGACATCCTTAGCTCCTCCATCATAGCACTACAGAAGGACCTCTACAGAGGGAAATAGAGGAAAAAGAAAAAAATAACAAAAAAATATAAGAAATGTCCTGCTGCAATGTCTAGAAACAGATTCACTCTACTGGCACAGTCTTATCAGTGCTGTAAGTTTGCTTTGTCTCATCCTGAAGCTCATAAAAAATTGTCGTCTTTTAAGTATTCATCACATAATAATTAAAATGACTTACCAAGCTGCAATGACTCAGTGAAAAAATCACTTTGTTTCTACAATTATTTATCTGGCAGCTACTGACTATGGATGCATAGGATACATAAAAACATTTCAAACAGCTGTTCTGTTAACATAGGTTAGTCATACAAGATAACATCTGAATGTATATTAGATGTTCAGTAAAATCTCCTTGCCCATATTTAAAAAAAAAAAATTCATTTCTATGTGATTTAAATAGCTGTTCCTCAACAAAACAAGCCTTAATATGGGGAGTTTACCTGCAATAATGTTTAGACACTGTTAAAATACAGACCCATTACTGAAAACTGATATCTACTCTATTCTTTTTAATATCTTCTGTATTCCAACACTTCTTCTACTACTGACTCTCATGTACAGAGCCTATTATTAGAAAAACGGTATATTAACTTGTTTTCATCAAAAACTAGATCCTCAAAGCCCATTTTTTATTTAACAGTGGAAGATAATTTGAAAAGTAAAATAAAATCTCTTTTATTCCATCACTCTGAATTCTCAGCTGCTAATAGTGTGATCAGCAGCCTCTCCTTAGTGTGAGAATAGGAGTTTGGAAGAGGAATCTCAGTTTTGGGGTCTGTAAATTAACCACTTCTATCATATACTTTAACTTAGATGTTTTTCAGCTAATGAAGAAATATATTAACTAAATAACACATCCTGGAATCTGAGATGTTATGACAAGTCTCTGACAATTGCTCTCACACAGGGCAAATTTGAGGTATAGTCTAGCCCAATGCATTTTGCTTTCTTAATAACTAAACTCCAGTCAAGGGAGATTATCTAGAAAAAAAAAAAGTAATAAAAAAAAGAAAACAAAAAGATAGAGTACCCAGAATTACTGTAAATACCTCTTGATCATTGTTTGATTTTGTGTGACTAGTGGCAGATCATCAGTTAACCTGTAACTGTCTAATTTATCTCCAAAACCAAGAACTCTGCTTTACTTGTAAACTACTACATCTCCTTTATTCATACAAACCTGGAGTTTGGAGATTATATCCAGAACATATTTAAGCACCTCACCCTACTTAGTTCTTTGGGAATCTAAAAGGAAACTATGTTTATCAAAATGTGCATTCAGCTTCCAACCTCCTGAAGGCACTCTGAGCAGTAAGACTCTCACTTTTCCAGGTTAAAATTTGTAGGTTTTTCATTTGGCAATAGTCAGTAGAAATTCTGTTAAACACATTGGTGCTTGGTTTAGTTCTGGATTCCATCAAAATTCACACTCAAGTTCTCCATGTGTAAGGTTGTCAATGTCACAGGTGTCCTCTGAAAAGACCTAACAAATCAAGTTTCTCAAAAAAAAAGTGGCAACTAAAAAAGAATAACATGTGACAGACATAACTATAGTCTTCTGTGCAGCCATTCGTCAGCTGGAGCAGTAGAAGTTAATGTGAGACATATTTGAGAGTGTCAATTGACTTCTGCTGGAGGATATTTAGGCTTCAGTGCCTCAGTAAAGTCTGTCATGTAGAGGCATTACACCGTGTCAAGGTAAAAATACTTGAAGTTTTCACCTACTTGTCCTGTTCCACTTTGCATGGAAGAAATTAACAGAGGCAGAGCAGGAAAAAGGGAGAGAAGAAGAATATGGGACATTCTGCAGATCAGGTATTAGAGCACAGAGCAGCAGAGGAAAGGCTCACATGGTAGTTCCTGTTTCAGCAATGACTTCAATATTTCAATGGAAAATTCTGTTCAATGCAGAAGAGTGCAGACATGAGTTCTCTCAGTGATGGCTTAGAGCTGAATCTGAATCTCCCAAATCTTCAACAAATGTCCTCTTCTCTAATCCTTTGCATGGATAAGGGAATAGACAGGTGGGAAGGAAAGGGTAATTTTACTCTGGCTGTGATACTCTTCCTTTCGAACATTCTTTTCTCCCAATGAATTTGAAATAAAGGAATGACACCTTACTCAAGACATAAAGGGTCTCAACACCTTCAACCAAGAAAAGTTTAATCTGTGCATCCAAAGGAAAGGAAAGTGTATCTCTTTGGTGCAGTCAAGCACAAGTTCTTCAGAGGCTGAAGTTCAAGACGAAGTTTGTAATTTCCAGCTGGCACTTCTGGCTGGAGTGAATACTGCAATGGACACTCATTAGCAAACCTTTTGTAAATGTTCTGGTGCACTGGGCTGACCTCCAAGAAAGAATTTAAGGCTTCCACTGTGTGAATGAAGAGGATAGAATTTCTAACTGAATGGTATGAGCTGTAATATACCAGATTTTCATGCCTAAGTATCTATGCTTAGCATTGTGTAGAAAGCAGGGAACGGTACGTCCTTCTTATCCAGCTGTGCTTTGAAAGAAAATATTTAATTTTCTTAGATTTCCTCTTTTTCTATGAAAGTGGTGTTGCTTAACATTCAAACTGCACTTCTGATTATGAATCTGAAATTAACCCTGAAATCTTTCAAAATGGCAAGATTTAATTTAGTATTCCCTAATGGCTCAAAGGCTAAATTGCTAAGGCTTGCAGATCTTGGCATTTTCACTATGTGGAGAATCTACTACATAACTCAGGAATTTCATGGGGAATCCATTAAGAAGAAAATACTGCAACTCTCAGCATTACCACCTCCAGTCATTATATGGCTCTCACTTCAGGAATCAAAGTCCTAACTGAAAGATCAGGAGGAGCAAAATCCTAAATTTAAAAATAATGCATTAGCACTTAGCACATTAAAGACTGTGTCCGCTGCCTTTTTTTTTGCCAAGACATCTAGAATGAGTGTCAAAATAGAGTGAATCTGTTTCAAGATGCATGAATCCACCAAAACCTTTTGTAAAGGTCTGCAAACGCTTACCAAAGGGTGTAAATTTTTAGGTAATATCAGTAGGAACAGGATTACAATTGATAGCCAGGAGGAAAGAAGATACCTGGACTTGATGCCAACATTGAGAAATACCCTGAAAATTAGATCTTGGGAAACTTGCCAACAGGTTTTATCTGAGAATCTTCCCTGGATCTGAAAACTAATTAAATGAGAAATGTTGGCAAGACTGACAGTCTTAAAAGTGTAGCTAACACAATTTCGAGATAATTATTTTATTTAGAAAATTCTTCCATTCTTTGTTTCCAAGTTATTTTGTACATATTAAGTTAATGGGAACCTCTCTACATACCGTCTGTTAAAACAAATGATCTTATACTTCAGCTACTGAGATTTTAACGTATGCTCTGTATTTAAAAATATCAAATACCTGAAGACAGTAAACAGTATTAGCTCCCAGACCGTACCATTATTTTGGTAATTGAGTACTGCGTAAGAGAAATATTACATGTCTTTGGGTTTTGTTGTTCAAATTTCACTCACTGTATTTTAAAAAGTCATGGCCTGGATCCTTATTCTTCTTTGGGTTCTGAGAAATATCAGGAAGAGTTTTCCCACATATTTCAAAATCATGTTCTAAAAAGGTTACCAAAGGATTACTTTATATTTGACCCTTTTTTTTAACACAAATACTATTCTTGTCTAATTTCAGTTCCAATCTGTGTACAGTCTCCATTTTCTGTACAGTTAAACTCTGTGTTCTTTCACTGTTAGAATGTGAGTTTTGGAATAATAAGAAAAATTTTGATAACAAGCAAATGACATTTTCAGATATGATTTTAAAAAAAATATAATCCAATATCTCGATACTGAATTCAATTGACCATTCAAATTGCTATGGAAAATTAGTGAAATATTAACAGAACTTAAATCAGTTAAATTTCAAAACTGTTGTCAAAAAACCCCTACTGTCAAAAATATCTGTTTCAAAACAGGTTAAATTTCAAAACTGTTGTCCATCATGAAACCGAGCACTTTTAGTATATATTACAAGATTTTCCACTTAACTCAAAGAAAATAACCTTTTGACCCCAACTTACCTTTCACACTGCGGGCGTAAGAACATCGGTTATTATTGATTTTTCACCAGCCCTTACAAAATCGTAAGTTGTCTTCTTAAATGTTACCAGAAAGTAAATGCTGCCTCCAAGTCATCTTAGATATAATCAAATAGTGGAAGAGTAGAAAGAAGGCATAGAGTTCTCTAAACAATAGCACAGCTAAGTGCAAATTTTGTTGCAGCAAATCACTACAGAACATCAGAAAGAAAGAGCTGCCATTCTAAGTTGAGAGTTCAAGTGTACAAAAGAAAGTATTAATCAGAACTGTAATACTTAGCCTTATAACACAAAGCAATTCTGAAAAACCTCATCTTAAGAAGACTAAGGACATAGCTGATAGCTCCTTCATTGTTTTCGACAGCTGACAGCTCACAAGTCATGTAGAATCAAGGTGATAATTTTATGAAATGTTATCACTGTTTACAATGTATTTAAATAGCTTGTATATGGCTTTACTGCCTGAGGAAAAAAAAAGATATGTTTGCATGTATATATTAATTTGAAAGGAAGAAAATATTTAAACTGTTTTCATTGTATTGCTTTATAGGAATTTAGAAAGCTAATTAGAAATCATATTATCACAGAATTATCAGACTATCACCATAGATTTTGCTTTTAACAGCCTGAAAAGAGCAACAGAAAGACAGGACTGGCATGTCTGAACTACTCAGCATTGATATAAGTAAATCATATTTAGTGTGGTTTACATATAAGAATCTCCAGTCACTTGCTGTTTTAATTTTTTTCCCTCTGATGCAGTTAATAAAAAGTTGACTGTCAACATTCAATAAAAAACTGTAAAATTTACTCAAAATGGTGTCACATATTATTTGAAATCCTGTTTAATTTTCTTAAAGCAAAGTAGCAGCTGTAATTCTGCACTTGTCATGTTATGGGTCAGTGTTCTAGCATCTAGTAGGATATATGAATCAAACTGGTTTTTGTCTTCTAGAAATTAACTGAGAATGAATGCACAGCCCTACCCTGACCCTCCCTCCTAATCAGTTTCTGCTTCCATATGCCAGTTCTCCAGGGATTTTGAATGTATACAGGGAAAACTTGTCAATCTTAAACCCTTGAGACAGAAACATGCATCCTACCAAAATGCTGACTTAGTATCACAAAGAAACAAACAACTAGTGGAATGAAAATAACCTCAGAAAAAGAGAAATCATTTAATTGTTGTTTAAGTATTACCACTTCAAAAGAAGTTAATGTGTATTTCAAACAATCAGATTTTTAAGTTGCTTAGTTATATACCTAGTTTTAGACAGGATATTGACTGAAGGTTGTACACATATATATGCACACACATATATATCTACATACAGGTAATATGGTTGTATTAAAAATATTTGCCAGAGATTTTTCTGACGTAGTCCATAACAAGTATAATGGACAAATGGACTGCAGACTAAGTTAACATCAATTGGCTGAATACATCACCAACATATTCTCAATTTCAGATTCAGCAATTATTGCTTTTTCGGTACAATTAGAATGAGCAGCCATTTTAGGAAGTCATTTTCAGGCCAAAATGTATGAGAGATTTCATAACATACTCAGATAAAGACAATAATATGAAGCAAAATGAAAAGTTTAATTCTGTAAATTAAGCTTTGCTTCCATGATAGTATCTATGTAGTCAAGACCGGTAAAGTTGTTCCAGACATCTCGATGAAGAATGAGGTGCTTCAGCCTGTAACTGAATTGAATGCTGATTGTTGTAAGACTTTTCTAGCTATTTTATGGAGCGGATCAACAGGAATCTGATGGGACTGGCCCTTTCTGCAACAAAACAACACTGAAATAATTTGTGGGCTGAAGTGCTTGTTGAGTTTTAGAGTTATACAGTGAACTTAGATGACATACAGGACCTCATTGCAGGCCACTTCTAGCATACACAGTTAGTGTCTCCCAGTGGGACAGTAAGACTCCAGCTTGTCTTAAATAAATTATCAGTGGTGCCCAAAAAAGCAATTCAGCCACTCTCAAAGTCTAAAATTTATTTCCTGACAAAACAAAAAGCACTCCAGTGGATGACAGAGACTTCTGGTAAAGCAACTCTGAGTCCATTTAAAGTCCTCTATCTAACTTGGTTTCCAGTCTGAGTGCACCCTGACACCTACACTGTTTCCTGTGGCTGATGGGGAACTTCTAACAGTGCAAAAATCTCTTTCAAAGGTGGCCTTGTTTAGCTCTGCCAGCAGCCTTTCTGGCCATCGCACTGACCATGATGTTTTTCTGACTCACCTGTGGACCTAGGCTGGGGCAGATGAGATTGCACTTGTTCCTCTCAGAGAAATCCCAGAGGATGACATAGGGCAATTGCTCATCAGCCCTGAGGGCTCTCTTTCCTGTAGGATTCCACAAGGTTTCATCCTGTCATCTCTCCTTTCAACATGTATATGAGGCCACTGAGGAGATAATGAAATAATTTGGGCTGTGGTGTCATCAGCACGCAGATGATACACAGTCCTACTCTCTTGTCAGACCAGGATGGTGCAGTCATTTTGCACTTCCAGCACCTGGCTGAAATAGGGGAATGATGATGGCTTAATCCCAGGGAGATAGGTGCTATGTTGGACAAGTAAAGGGAAGCATTCGGAAGATATTAGCTAAACTTATTATTCAGTTCCACCTCTTGCAAAAGAGGTTCACAGTCTCAGATTTCTCCAAGTTTCCAAGTTCACTTCTGGGTTTTCAAATTAGATCAGTGGTGGTAAGTACTATTTGCCACTTGCGTTTCAATAATTGACAATAATTTCTACGAGTGTGAAGCTTGTCACACCAGAACACATTACTGAAGTCCAATGTCCCTGGACAATGGCTACACATGACTATCATGTGTTTATTAAGTGTTATAGCAATTCATAAGTTCTTCAGTCATGAAGCTGTCACTGAGCAAACAACAGAATATATGGTATTGCCTATCTGATTTAGAATAATATCCAATGTGATATTATAATGGTTCTGTATGCTGCAATCACAGCTGTACAGGGTATTTCTCTGCCTTTTAGCAGAGATGTTCATGACTGCACTGAAATTAGCCACCTGAAATCATGCACTCTCAGCCACTGGATGTGAAAATTAATCCACCTGTTAAATAATTTTTGATCCTTAATCTAAATGCATTCTCTGTCCAAGTAAGGTCAGGTTTGTTATCTCCAGGCATTCTGAAAGGAAGTTATGATACTATGCAATTAATCTTTTGGAGTACAAATCTATCTCGATTAAAATACTGTATATAACACCATACAGTTCAATTTGAAAATAAATAGCCCATCTTGCAGAAACATTTTAGAAGGTAAATACAACCTTTCTTACCTTAATTCAGCTCTATCTAAACAGCTTTTTAAAAATTTTTACTGAGATAAAGTCCACTGTACATTATTCACTGTAAAAATTTATACTAGTTTCATAGTTCAGTGTGATAGTATAAGCTTAACGTAAAATATGGCATGGCCTCAAACCATATTGAACAGAGAGAGACTATTGATATTAATTTAATGGCAACATTTTCTACTGTTTGGAAACTCTATTATAGTCATATTGCACTACATAAAATTAAAATGGTTAGCATTCGTTTCTCTATAATTACATAGTTTCATCTGGCGGTCTAGGATATTTTTTCAATCTGAAAGACAGCTGGAAGTGCTTGTTCTTACTTTGCTGACATATCCAAAAGTCAGAATAATTTAAATCAGATGAACTAAACTGCATTTTCTACTACACTTAGCTATAGCATGGCTGATTAATTTAAAATGTAAAGATTAATATTTCTATATTAAAATATTTATATGCATGATATGTTAAAGTAGTGTTTAGGGCAAGACAGTGAAAAAATATTATAAAGATTCAGTGTTATGTAATCTGACATATATTTCCATGAGAATGAAAAAAATTATTTTCTTTTCTTAGGAATCAGTCATTATATAATGTGAATGTTTCTTTCTTCAGATGAGTGAAAGTGAACTGTACTTGATATAAAATAAATGACATGTAGAAGTTTCAAAATATTTCTTATACTTGTCAAACAGAAAATATTCCATAGCACAGATCTGTAATTTAAGCCCTGATCTTCAACTGAATATCCATGGAGCGATAGTGAGCCTCCGGAAATCATATTCCTACATTTGTACTTGTGCAGTGGTGAGCTTTACATACATTTCTAACCTTCCCATTGTTTCTTTAATGACATAAGTTAAGATATTGAAAACACTTCAGAAACAAGATTCATTACCAAACAGATATTGTTTGAGATGTAATCAAAAAGCAAAATATGTTTATAGTTTTTAATATTTTATTGATTTTTAAAATGCCACAGTCAGTCAAGTTTTTTTCCACTTTTTCCATTCTTGTCTTTTCATATCTTTTTTTTTTTTTCCTGTGAAAGCTGCAGGGTGTTGTCAGTTTGATTTTGGTTTTGGGGGGATTTCTGTTTGATTTTGTTGTTTTTTGTGACAATTCTTTCCATTAGAAAATTTCCTCTAATATGTACTTAGGTGGATTCCAAAAGGTCATTTAATTATAATTAATCCCTCAATTTCAAGTAATTTGTACACTTATACATGCAAAAAATAACCATACAAGTCTATAGATCCACACACACTGCTCAGGGCAGTACAGGATGATTCCCAATTTTCCAACAGCATATCTGCACAATGCATTGTGCTGAAGTTGGGAAAACATTTCTTTTTATTAGCTCTCAGAGCTGCAGCTGTTTTTCCCAGCCAACATTAAAAATTCTGAGGTTACTTCACTACAGAATGTGAAATGACAGTATAGACTACATCACGGACTATAGATTGTATGAAAGTTACTTGAAATATAAATCCCAAAGTTTTTACTTTGATTTACCAAGAATACCCACACTCTTTTGTTTATTGTAGCCTGAGGAACAGGCTTTTCAACTTTAAAATCTTTTGAACTTGCCTCCTCCTGGAAAGAAAAAAAAAATTCACTAGGCTGGGATTTACTTTGGGATTGTTCCAAACCTATTATAACTTACTGTACCAAATATCAAAGACTTTTGATATTAAATTATTAGAAAAGTTCTCTGAACTCCAAAACCACTGACATAAATGCATTTTTTGAGAAAGTAATGGAAAAGGCTTTAATGAAAACTAATTTAGTAAAATTTAGAAAAACTGAACAAACAAAAAAAAACAAAAAAGAAAAAAACAAATAGCAAAATCAAAATGATAAAATATTCTGATAAAGTAAGAAGGGATCCTAAAAATCTTTTCATTTTTCATATGAAAATATTGCACTAATTTTGTTTTGCATTGTGGTTAAGATAACAATTAAAATAGAGGTGGAAACACTGATTTTTTAGATATTTTGTTGATAAAGAATATTTCAGTACTGATTAACATCTTCCTGGTAAGACCATTCTAGAGCAAGTTGCATGTATGCATTTTGCTCACCTCAATTCTAAAAAGAAGCATCCTAAGACATAATGAATTAAATTTATCCTGTTGCAAACAGCTTGCAGAAGGGCATTGGCAAATAAGCTCATGTTAGCATTTACACTAACTTTATGCAAATACAACAAAAACAGTTAGATCCTATCTGAGAGAAGAGTGAACAGGATGTGGTGTCAACTGTATATGCTTATAGCACAACAGCTTCTTCAGCCTAGCAGCCCTTGTCCCCTCCCCATCTCTTGAGAAGGGTGTGGGTCTACTAACATTAATAAAACCATGTTTTGAGGTAACTTCTCAAGCCAATGCCACCTTCTCCAAAGAAATCATGACCAGGTAAAAGGACAACCATCTTCAAGGGTGATGACAAGCAATGTTCTATATTTTCTTGACACTCCCTTCATCCTAAAGTTTTCAGCAGTGCCGACATAGTTTCTACCGCACAGATGACGCTTACAGCAATATGTAGTCACTGTGTGAAGGTGGTATCAAAATGGAAATAAACTCATAGAAGACTTAAAAAAACCCAAACAAACCCACACAAAAAAAAAACAAAGGAAAGATCAACAAATTCTCAAACTAGGAATCATGAATATATTTTGCTAAATATTAATGGTCTTCAAGGTCAATGTTTTCCCTATCCTTTATGATAATGATTTAAGCTATACAAAACTAAATGTATGAAATGGACATAAACCCATAACACACGGAAACACATCAGTAAAAAAAGGACATAATAATTGTTTTAAATGGCTTCTGTTTTTAACACTGCTATTGACTGCCCTCTGAGTGCCTGTTAAAAGCAGGGAGCAGGTCATTCACCAGCAAAAGCAATTATAAAATGCAAATGACTAAGCATTTATTGTCAAGATTGTCTAGATAAAAAAGGTCTCCTTAATAATGTTTCCAAACAGATGACATAATTAGATATTTGTGTAATAAACAACAGGAAAGAATACAAGCCTTCAGCATTTTTTAGAAAGGCCACAATTAAAAAATAAGTAAGCATTGTGACATATATTCTATTAAAAAGTAACAATTAAATTTCCCTCTGAGAAATTAGAAGGCACCATCTTGTGGTTACTCCGCAGGGATTGAGCCAGGACAGCCTCTGGCCTGCCATCTCCTCCCACCCCTTCCTGCTGTCTCAACCGGAATGCCAAAATTCTGCCATAGACAAGGACAATGCTTTGTCATTCCCAATTCTTCCTCTGAAACAGATCAGTGAGATTAAGTACTAGGTAGGACTAGATGGGTTTTTTTAGCTCAAAATACACCCCAGGTTATCATATTACTCAAATGTGTGTTTGAGGTAGACAGCAAATTCATAATTAGTGGTAATCATAGAAAACCACACTTAGTTTCTAGGAAGTTTAAGATCAAATATTACCATAACCTAAAGTCTCTGCAGCTCAGTATAGTTGCATGAATTTTTTAGCCCATTAAGATCAGAATTTTCTATTATATTATCTCTAAATCAGCAAAAGCAAAAAATAGTTTGTGCAGTTTGCAAAAGTTGTCTGAAGTTTTTTGTACACAATTTATTTTGGGCAAGAGTCAACCACTGAAGCTTGTGCCATCTTCAAAGTCATAGTCTTGTATACAGGTCACAGGTTCAGCACATTTTAATTTTCTTTTTCAATAGAATCTACAGTTGTAAGTAAATCACATTTTTTAGGTAACGTGTATATTCACACCTACTAATGCTTGCTTTGAGTCCAGTCCTACTAGCTGCTCATTCATTGTACCTTGTGAGATAAACTACCCAGACTGATCTTTTTCAACTCAGTTGTGTAGCTGAGGGGTGAATTAGTTACCATACAACGTTTTGGCCTTCCTTGGGAAAAGTAGGTAAAATACAAACCAGTACCAATTAGCTATTTTTTATTGTTTTTCAATAAATTAAAAATAAATATTTCAGATGTTTAGATTATGATTTGATAACATAACTCTGGAAATATTTCATTGGTGTAATTGTTTCTGTACACTCTAAGATTTAATGCAGTATTTTGTATTATAGGAAATCCGTGTTTCATTTTATATTACTTGAAGTACTTAACAATTCAAAATTGCTGGTTTTTTAACAAGCAGACCTAGTTCTGACCTGCTGATGACTCAGTGAATCTTGAATAACCATAAATGTTAGCTGAATTGAATCCATATATTGTTCTTTTCACATCTCTCAGATCAGGATCTTCTAGAAAATACTTAGTAAATTAGGGCACTCATTTTTCAAACAAATTAGCCACAGTAAGTGTCAGGGACTGACAGCCTAACTGTGATAGCATCCAGGCTTATCTTTTAAAAAGTGTCAATAAAGAGGAATTTCTATACGTCTGGAAAGTGTTGTGGTGGCATGAACTAATCTGTTTCCCAAAAAATCTACAGCTAGCGTCATGTATTTCCTTTGGATTTTTGAGCACACCAGGAACACAGATATTCTAAACCACTTTGGTTACAAGATGCAATAGTTCTTTAGCAAATAGAACAACTTTGGCTGCTGCTTTTCTGAGCTTAACTCCATTCAAGATTTCATTTCTTCATCTAGATTGACACCAGAGGAGTGGGGTGACACTGGAAATGCTAAAAGAACATGGCTAGATTACACACTTTAAACCTGCATTGCCTCCTCAGTGGATATGCAACTGTGTATTTTGTATATGTTAGAAAGCAGACACACATGTGAATATGTCTATTTATATCCCAGGACACTCCACATATTCAGCAGATGAAGTTATCTGATTTTTTTTCCCCTTGGTTGTTAATGCAACCTTTGATCTTCCCTGTTTCTGAATGTTGACAAGCATTATACAAATGCCAGAACTATACTGTGATTTTGAAGGAAGGAAATTACAAATGTTCCCCAAAATAGGTGCCTCCTCTCTCCCTGTGGGACAACCAAGGCAGCATTACTTGCATGGTTTACTCATCCCAGCAAGGGAGATGTAGAGATTGGAGACAGTTGATAACACTGCTTACCTCCCCTTTGGCTGCCACTACTCCCTCTCCTTGGCAAAGGGGATCTTCTACATTTGGGGAGAAGGGAAGATGTTCACTGACGCTCTGTGGGTGCTGAGAGGAGAGTGGGTGAGGGGATGTTGGGGTAGACTATGTGTAGAGATGCTGGCTTCATGTTCCTGTTAATTTCACTCCATAAGTTAAGTTCTGCTGATGTTTTAGTGATCTCGTGACATCAGAGTATGTGGGTGTAGTGGGGAGAGAAGTCAAGGTGAAAGACTGGCAGCAAGGAGGGGAAGAGAGAGACCTGACTCTTTCAACTGCTTCAGATTCACTCCTAACATTTTTAAGTATCTCAATACTTAAGGAGGTATTTCTGATACAAGTAGTGTTAAAATGTCTGATACCTCCAGTCTTTACTCTCTCTCTCTCCATAATTAAAAAGAAAAAAAAAAAGCAAATGATAAAAAATAAATGAAACAAACCCCCAAATCACCAAACCAAAAGTCTTAGAGAATTGTCCTTAAATAAGAAGTTTCTTTTTGCTTCCTCACACAAATTCCACCATGCTATCACTACGATGTGATATGCATTCACACTCTGCAAAATACTGAACTCATGTTACAAGGTTACTATCAAAACAGTGTTGTTTTTCTAAGTGAGTGGTTGCTAAATATCTTGAAAACCTAAATATCCTGAAAAGATAAACCAAATTATACTGATATCCATATGAATTCCATATTCACTTTAGGAATGCATAAACATTATTTAGACTTAACATGAGTTACTTAACTGACATCTTTTTCCTTACAAATCCATTTCAGAAACATAACATTCCAATAGCATGTTAAAAGAAAGAATCAGTCTGTAGTCTCATAAAGAGAAGGATCTAAATGATCTTTTAACAATTTAATAAAATGTACCCATATTCAAACTGTGTTTAGGACTTTGTAACCTTACTCCGCCTTTGTGTGTATTAGAAAAAACCTCTTTAGCAATACATTTTTAACAGGACAATTGCATACCAAAAAGGTTGCCTCAAAAAAAAAATAAAAACAATCTGCAAATTTTCTGACTAATAATTCGAGTTACAAAAACTCACCAGTAGCATCTGGAAAAATACCAATATAAACATAGCTGTTGAATTTACTACTGCTTTTATTAAATTAAATTTCTAAATAGAAATACAGAAATTGCCAAAGGTCACAAGCTCCTCAAAAGGAGAAGAAGAAAGAAAAACATCTAACAAAATCCAACAGTTTCTCTCAATTTTTAAAATTCAGAATTTGCCATAGCAATAAAAAACACAGTTTGAGTTTAGGTTTAAACATGGGGACATATATATTGAAAGATTTATTTATTTATTATGCAAAAGTGATAATTTAATCTAAGAATTTCACAAGATATTACTAGTGTTGGCATAATTACAGTACTGTGGTCATATAAATTGCAAGTACAGAACAAATTCACACTAGATTTTTCAAAACTGACTCAGTTTGAAATTACAGGACATCACATCAGGAGTAAGCCCACCAAAAAATCATGCTCATGTAATCTTTTCCAGATGCTACCAGGATGACTTTGCAAGTATAAACTTCTGCAAAGAACATTTCTATGGAGACATTTTTTAGATTTTTGAGTTTGAGCTACAGACAGTTTGTCTTTTGAAAATCAGAATTATTTGTAGAAGATTAATTTGTTTCCCATTAGAGTTTTGAGTTTCTTCTTCATCCATAAAATTAACTGCAGTGAACTTCCAGGAGTAAAAAGCTGTCTTTTTTCAGGCTTGAATAAGAGGAGAAATAGTCACTTGTCCTGAAATCTGGCTACAATTAAACACATTGAAGAAAAATTAAAAGCTGTAAATGTTAGACTTTGGGTACTTCGCTGTGATCCTTTGTTATGCAAGTACTGTACTGTACAATGAAAAATCAGTATGCATCACCTACAGTACACTACCAAACACTTAAAGTATTTTAAATAATAGACCATAAATATAAAATAAAATAGGAAAAAACAATATTTACCTTTTCCAACTGGGCATTTTTTTTTGATTTATACAAAAACTCCCCCACTGCCACAAAGACAGAAAGCACCAATCCTGCTGCCAACACGATGAAGATTCCTCCAATATTTTGAACTCCCAAAGCACTGGCCTCTTTACTTTCCTCCTCTGGGCAGCCATTGCCTCTCCACCATTTCTCCTTCATCATGTGGAGCTTGCCCTCCTCTTGCAGCTGAAGAATTGCTATAGTGATCTTGTCTCTATATGGTGAACCTAAAGAGACCACACGGAACGTATATATTGCATGGGGTATATCACAAGGAAAGTTTGTTATTCCTGATAAGAATAAAATGTAATATAATACCCTAGAAAAAATATATCCTCTACAACCATGACTTATTGAAAAGCCACTTACATCTCACCACAATCACAATGTTCACATAAATATAGGCCCACATGCTCATGTCCATATAAATATAAATGCACAAAACTTGATCCAGTTGGTCTTGCTTGCAAGTCAGGCCACTTGATGAAAAAAGTCCTATCACACATGGTCCCATGGTCTCAAACGTCTTCATGGCCAACTATTATATCCAGCCAAACATTATTCATCTTTCAATTTCCATAAGGCTTTTAATTATGCTGTAGTAGATCCAACCTCATATACACAAATCTACACTGTTGCTTCATAGCTTGTTACTCTAAAGCTAATCCAACGTCTGTTATGTAACAAACGCTTTATGCTATTACTTTATTAAAAGGAGAAACAACTTATGTTTAAAGACCAAGTCACAGAAGTCTCTATTTGATAGATTGTCAGACACTTAAGATATCTTCCAAGGACATGCTTATTTATTAACAGGTAGCAATGCATTCAGGAAGATAAGGTTACGTGTGTTTGGATAACAGGGATGTAAATTAAGATATTTTAATGTATTTCTTTCTCATAATTTAGTATTTTAAAGTGACATGATAATTTTGTAGCTTTTGAATGGTTCAGTATTTCCAGGGGCAGTTCAAAGGGTAATGCTATATCTTTGCATGTCATTTGCTCTCTTTTACTTTGTATAGTGCATGAGTATTTTTCAATGAGTATTTTAAAATCTACATTAATTAATGAATAATGTCAATGGAGAAAGTGTTTCTTTTCTGAATGTTATAAAGTAAATCATATCAGTTAGAAGTGCTTTCTATGTTAAGATTTGTGTAATGTTTAAGGAGAGAACAAAGACATCATTTTTCTTCTCCTCCTTCAAAAGCTGGAACAAAAGACTCTTCATTAAAGTGGTTAAGAAAGCCCAGAAAAAAAAGGAGTAGATGAAAAGGCATGGCATCCTCTCTTTCATGTGATATGAATGCAATTCTGCAAAGAATCCCTACTCGTTTTCTTTTTGTCATAATAATGCTATTTACTAGCTGTAAAGTTTACAGTGTTTCCTTTTGCTGAGTAGTAAAATGCATTTTCATTAACTTGATACCATTTAAAAAAAATCCTTAGCATCCTTTAGAGAGATGCTGCCCATTTGACTGTATTATGTAATGTGATCAACTGTGGAGATGCTGAAAGGAAGGAATGAATAGGCTATTTTATACTATTTACGCTCCTGGGAAATGTCTATTTGCTACTGGAATTCCCTTCAATTTATTCTTTATTTCTTCAATTTCTGCTTACATATCTAGAGCTTATCATAAGAATAAAGCTGATAGCTAAGGGTTGCTGTGCCAGCATGAAAGTAAAACATAGAAAGGACCACTTATTTCAAAACATTCTGGACTTGTTCTTTATTCTAGAATATAAGATAGGAAAAGATGTCCTCAAAGTATTTAAGATGCAAGAATTTGTACTTTTGTCATCTATACTTTAGAAAAGAATGATGTTCTGTACTAAGAGCTAAACTGTGTTTACATAGGACTATAAAGGAAGTAGAAAGAAAGAAAAGCAACCTCTCTTTTACTTTCGTGTGCATGCCTATGTCACTATTTCAGACCATTCCTGATAATGCTGAAACACTGCAAAACCCTCTACTTGACACATTTCTTCAGTCAGACGGAAAAAGGAAAATGATTAGTCCACAAGAGCCTAGGGAAGTATAAGTGCATCCTATAATCTTTTGGGGATATTTTCAGCATTATACTGCCTATAAATATTTAACAACAACAACTCAAATAACATTAGTTTCTAAGAAATAATCTTGGACCCAGTTTAGGCCATCTTCTAATTTGACAGGCTGCTTTCTAATTAAGCCGATTTGCATTTCATTTCCACACTTTCTGATGGCCTAAATATAGGAAGTACCAACCATTCCTCATGTATTATTTATATATTCTAGGGACCAGATTTATACACATAGAGTTCTAGCTCATTTGAGGAACTTTAGAAATGAATTAACTGTGGAATTCATAGATAGAAACCATAAAACATGGACTAACCTTATCTGCAATTAGTTAAGATTGTGAAAAATTCAGTGCAGAAATATCTGACTTTTTTTTTCCCTCTCTTTCTGATTCCTACTGCTTTCACTTCTTTATCAAATGAAGAGGTATTCCCATAACAAACTGGGACCAGAAGTACTACAGGACATAGTCTATATATCATTTGCTTATACCACTGCAGCTGCTGTTTGCAGGAATAAGAATTTCTGCCAAAAGTATTTTAAGATCTTATAGATTATAGAGACCTCAGTGTCTTGCTATGATCAACAAGCTCGGTAAGGGACACAATAACCTCTCTCTGCAGTTACCTGCCTATAAAAACTTAAAAATGAAAATTTGCATAAAATTCTATTTTCTGAAGCTCCTGTATGAGAGTAGGATAAGAAAATCTCAGAAATACTGCAGAAATACATAGACAAGTATTCTGCCCTGAAGTCTCAGTACATAAATATTTATGTGCATAATGATACGTTTAATCATAAATTATGAACACACAAGCTTCTTTATATTGAGACTTCATTGCATACAGATTAGTATGTTGAATTC
>NW_009713243.1:120292-158079 GCF_000703405.1 Apaloderma vittatum | reverse complement strand
TCCTGCTGATCTCATTGGTCTTGAAAATGCTTTCTACTAGATTCTGATTTACTAAAATCTCCAGACTGGTTACCATTAGTCCATTTCACCCATTCTGTCAAATACAAAAGAAGTTGTAGCATATTGGGACCTACAGGACTCAATTCGACCTTAAGTAAATAAAAGGGAATAGCAGTGTTCTGCTAATTCCCTCATGAAGAAAATGCTGAACCTGGAGCTTTTTTGTTTCATAATTCCAGGTGTGTTTTAGCAACTGAAATCACTACAGATTGTCTGGTGTTTTGAAAGTTGGTGCCCATGGGATATAGTTACACCTTACTTTTGATTTGCTAGAGAGAAAAATCCATTCTGGATACTCCTACAGCACTAATAGCATTCTTTGTTCCTGTTACTGGTTTGGGCTTTTTTTGTTATTGAAAAAACAAAGACTATTTTACTTGTCTTACAATATTAATTCATGCTTTATCTACTTGGCCTAAATAAAAGAAAAAGCTAATTAGGAATGTACCATCATATTCAGAACTAAAGTACAAAATTTACATCATCAAGAAATTATCCTAGCACTGTAGTATTTATTGGAAGGAGAAAGCCACAAGTCAAAGGAAAGATATTCTTTCAGGTGTTTATATTCTTTTAGGTGAAAGATATTCTTTAAGCATTGAAGACTAGCACTAATTCAAGTTCTAGTTTTAACAGTTGAAAGGAATAAGCAACAGACTCAGCATAGGGGTGTCCTGGTTTTGGTTTTTTTTGTTTATTTTGAGGGTTTTTGTTTTTTACAACATGAGTCCGTTCCCATTGCGGTTACACCAGATTGATCTATCTATCCTAAATTTAGCTTGAGTACATATACACAAACTACAGTCACAGTCTCACTCTGGTGTAGGCATATCTGAAATTTTCATAAGAATGCTGGCTAACACCATTTATACTACTGGAGACGGATGGAACTACTTACATCTATCGATATTTCTCTGTACTTATCCCATAGCTTAGCCCCATCAAGAATCACAGGCTAAATGTTCTTCCACTAAACTGCATGCCTAGTTAAATCATATTTGAAAGTTCTGTTTGTTATATTGCTTTCCTTTTTTTTTTTCATACAAGACAAAATTTAATCCAAGCCTTTGGAAGAGATATTCCTTGCAAGGGGATAACTGGTGACAGAGTAAATGGAATTTAGTCTCTCTAAAGTGTCATGCATACCAGAATGATAGGCATAACACAAAAAAAGATGGGAGGGAAAACACAGAAAAACTATTTCCTACAGCCTCATGCAGCACAGGGCCTGAAACACCTTCCAGGAATCTGTAGTACAGTCAGCACACAGTAATAACGACTGACAGCCACAGTTACAACATGACATAGAAAAGCAATAGGCAGCTCAGGGGCACTGGGTATAGGAGAAGCATTTACTTTGTTTTTCTTTTAAAAGTCACAGCCAGCTCTGCTCCCTAACTCTGTTAACCCTGTCTAATTGGGATGGGAGGGAAGTGACAGAGAGAAAGGTCAACATAGCTTGGTTCATTCTTCCTATCTGTGGATTCTGAAGTCTCCAAGAAACACATGAAGAAAGAAGGACTCTGTTAGTTCTCAGTCCCTGGCCTCACTTTCAAAATCAGCTTATTTTAACATAAGAAAATTTCACTGAGGACTAGTTCTAGGTCACGGAGTAATGCCATTGCTGTAGCTGGGGATTTGATGTATTAAAATTCTTTGGCAATCATAGGAAGGAAGAAACACTCCACAGTGAAGAAAAGAGCAATAAATCAAAAGAAAATGCAAGAGTTCCTGTAAACTAGACTCAGGAGCTGATCCTTCTTTATGACAAAATCTGGATCTCAGTTTAACTTCAAGTAAATGAGAAAAGCATACCAGTAAAATAAATAAGTAAATAAATAAATAAAATAAATAAATAAATACAAACCACTGATTAAAAGATATTCTCAAATCCGTAAGAAGTAGCAATTAGCCAGGTGTTTTTAAGACTATAGAACAATGATCTCAATTATTTCATTACACCAAGAGATGAATATGGATTCTAAACGTAGGTTTGATAACAAGCTTTCATTGTAAAGTAAAACATTTTTCCCTGTTTCTTAACTCTGTCTCATGACAAATGTGTTGGTTTATATATATGAAATGATCAGATATGACAGCATTCTCACCTCTAAGGTATATATTAATTAATACCGAAGTATCTCAGAAACATAGTTTAAACACACTTCCCAAATATACTGAAAACAACTGCTCATTACTAAAGTTTGAGTGAACATAGATCTTTTTTCAAAAGGTGTGAACGTGTTTTTTTTGCCTCCCCAAGAGACAAATAACATTTATATACCTTTCCTGTTCATTTATGATCAATACATTAAAATATTAATAAAAATTTTTGTTCACAAGTAATTACTTACTTTTTTTTAATAAAAAGTATACTTGTTGCTCCTCTACCATCTGTCCCACTTCCTTATGGGCTTTTAGACTTCTGGCCATGAAGAAGCCTTTATTCAAAGTTATTTTAATACTCCACATGTGGTAGATAATATTAAGAACTAATAATAAAGCAGGATGTCTCGTGTAAGAAGCACTTGCAACGTTAAGTTAGTTGTGTTACATATACAGTAGGTTTCCCATTCTTATTCTTCTGATTAAATACAAAACTTTGAATTTTACTGTTATTTTCCAAAAGATGTATGAGGATAGAATATTTATCAGGATAGGAAAAGATTTCTGCTGAAACAAAATGAGTGTTTCCTGGTTCTGATTGTTCAGGTAATTCAGGTCACATTAAGACTATTGTATGGTAGTATTAGATATATTGTAAATATTCAATATTTATTGATTGCAGTTACTCCAACTGAAAATTGTCAGCAGATATTTACAGCAGCCCAAGCTACTTTGTATCTAGAATCTTAGAATCATCAAATGGTTTGGTTGGGAAGGGACCGTAAAGATCGTCTAGTTCCCATCTACTTCCACGGGCAGGGACATCTTCCACTAGATCTAATTCAAATTGCATTTAGAATAAAATGCAAAACAAAGCTGTTTGCTATTCCTCTCTCTCTGTATATATATACATATTCACGTTTGAGCTACATGTATGGCTTGGAAAAGAAAAGTTGCTGGTAAGAGGCATAAATCCCTTTAAATCTGTGTTTTATACTAAATGTAATGAAAACCATTTCACAAATGATATATTCTCTAGCTATTTTCACTTCTTCCCATTATAAACATTCCCAGCTCATGTTAATTTCTGGGCATTACTTCATAGAACAATCATTTAAAAGTTCATGTTGGTTTATAAAGCTAAAATATAACCAAGAGGGATCATGCAGCTGAGATTTATTTCACATTAAATTTCTCATAATTTTATGCCCATAAGTATGCAACATAATTGATGTCAAAATTAGATGCATACATGGAAAATTTAGTACTACAATAGCCATTCATGAATTCTTGTGTTCATAAGTACTTACCGGTTTAGGACTGGGAAGGGGACATCCTTGAATATAATAATGTCTAATTATCAGAAAACTTATCTACCCTCCAGGGTGAGTAAATTATGAAAAAATGCATGTATAATGGTTGCCTACAATTAATAACAACAGGTTTAATATTTAATATACACCATTTTTCCCTATTTATTTTTGTAGTACCAAGACAATCTGAACAGAATGAAAAACATCTTTTTTTTTCCTCTACTATTTTAAATACTCAGTTATCACATTACTGTATTAGATATGCATATTCTACCCTGTTCTGTTCTATTCTGTTCTGTTCTGTTCTATTCTATCCTATCCTATCCTATTCTATTTTTCATTTGTTTTCTCTTTCTTTTCCTACACAGTTTAGTTTTCTCAGCTCCTCCTCCAACTATCATTATAAACAGCTCTAAAGAAAGACTCTTAAATATCGAATTGAAACAAATGAATGTTACTTTTTTCATAGACTCTTCATGCTTTCTAACATCACAGACAGTTTGAAAAGATCATAATACTCTATCATCTGTTTACCCCTGTTGGGCTGTGCAGCTGCAGAACAGGAAGACAAAACCTGTACTGAGAAAATCAGTGATATTATTTTTACAACAGCTATAAGTATTTCATGTTTTTACAGTGTGTTTTTTCACTTCTCCTTGCAAGCCTGTATCACTCACATATGAATTGTTTGCAAATACCACCTCCTTTGTAGGAAATATTTGTCTAACACTACTCATCAGTAAATAGATGAATTAAGGAAGTCTAATGAAATTCCACATGCAGCTCTTTCACAAGTGATTTTGGGTAAGCAAACCAGAGTAAGTTGAAAGGCAATAAAAATGTTAAGATCATAACAAAAGTGTCCAGATGTGAAAACCCAGTTCATGGTTTTGTAAGACGTCCCATCTCCTGACAAGCAATAAGGGAAATTCCAAGAACAAAGAATGTCTATATTTTGCCATTAGCTGCTTCATAATGCTTGAGGTATGAAGTGGCCTTGAGTACATCTAATTGCAATACTGTCTTAAATATGGGCAATCTTCATTTAATTAATCAAAATACCAAAAAAATAGACCTTTAGGGCTGTCATAACTCCTACAAAATCTCACATTGCATTTATAGGTGTTGTGGGTTAGGGCTGGGTTGAATGCTAAACGATGACAGTTGGTCTCTAACATCTCACCCTCTTCTAAAAGGGAATGAGGAAGAGAGACTTATGGATTGACAAAGAATATTGAAACAGCTTTAATAAAACAATAATAGTACTAATAGAAAAATAATTAAAATAACAAACTTTTTCCAAACCCATATTGAACTCAACTCCTCCTCTCCACCCTGACAGCAAGCAGCACTGATGTGGCAGAGCAGGTGGTGCTGGGGAAGTCCCAGATTCGGTGGCAGAGGGGAACCAAACACAGGAGCAAGATCCAGGAACTTGGGATCGGGACCAAAGGCAGAAAAACAGACATGAAGTCACCCTCAGATGCCAGCCACTGAAGAAGAGGAAGAGCGAGAGAACTTAATCCTCATGATCCCTCAGCTTTACACTGAATATGATGTATATGGAATGCAATAGTCTTGTTGGACACCTGTTCTGTCCATTACTCCTTGGAGGTCCAACCCTTAACTTCCTGGCACCCTCAATATGTTACACAATATCCAGCAGTGATCTTGGTCACTATCCTAAGGCCTTTCTGCATACCAGTCCCTGGTAGTAACTATAAACATCAAACGTAATCACTTCTTAACAGACACCGTCTGTAAAAACGTGCTGTTAACTTCAGAAAGTGCAGTCTCTTAGAAGAGATTGAGCTGAAAAGCAAAATCACTGAACAGAATTGGTTCTGTTTAGCCCCAACCAGGACAATAGGTAATGATAAGAAGTTTCAGTTATTACTGTTCTATTAAGTGGTGTTCCATACAATTCCAACCCCTCTGATAAGAAAAGAGTAGCTGACACTTTGAGTTTTCCATGTAGATTTCTATTTTGCAATTTGATTTACAACGTTAAAGTGATTACAGAGGCAAGGCAGTCCTTGGTCAATCTTTGGCAAAAGAGCTAACTGTGTGCATCATATATACAGTGAGAATAAGAAGTTTGACTACTCAAAGAATGCTTAAAACAACAGCTTTCAGTGTTTCACCCATCACGCTGTTTGTATAAAAAGTACCATGACAGATTCAAAGCCATAGTGCCAGTCTTTTCATTTTTCTTAGCCAACTAAGAGAATTCTCTCCTCAACAGTGGAGCTGGATGAGATAGTAAGAACTCCAGATTAATGATGAGCTTTTGGAACAACACATGGTCCCCATGTGTTGCCAGGTCTAGTCGAGAGGTGGCGCCCCTGCCCAAAACAGGGAGGTTGGACTAGATGATCTCTCAGGTCGCTTCCAGCCTATGCCATTCTATGATTCTATTTATACCATTTGGATGCAAATTCAAATCACTGTTCAAAGGGAAGGGTCTTGATTCTGTAGTTAAAAAGCCTGAAGTACTTTAATCAGAAAATTTGCATTTCAGTACTATGAAGAGCAGAATCTTGAAAGTATCCTCTACTCCACCCCACCTGCTCAAGCTACAGCATGTTACTCGGAGCACTTTGTCCACTTGGGTTCTGAATATCACCAGGAATGGAGACTCTGCAACATCTCTGGAAAATCTGTTGCAGTGTCTGATCACCCTTGCTGTAAAGAAGGTTATTTAGTGTGTGGTTTTTTCCTCTCACATTTAAACAGAAATTATTTTATTTTATTTCAATTTGTGCCCTACACCTCTTGTTGAGTCACTGGGTGCCAGCGAAAAAAGTCTGACTCTCTCTTCCTTATTTTCCCTCATAAAGTAGTTGTACACATTGATCAGGTACCCCCCAAACTGCCTTCTCTTCTTCAGACTGAGCAGCATCCATAACCTTCAGAGAGGTCGTGGTCAGTTTGCTTTTATTTATCACCCATCCCTCAGAAGAACCTGAGCATTGTAAGAACATAAGGAACTGCAGTTAAACTACAGGACATTGAGTGAGTGATAGTTATTTAGTGAGCCTGGGTTGCTGGGAAATGAGATCCCACTCCTTATAAGCAGTGAAAAAAGAATACTTAGCCAGGCAATAATGAAACTCCTAAGGCAGAGTCTGTTCGCAAGAACTACCTAACTAAGAGTTTTGGCAAGTCTGTCAGCATGACTCTCAGTGCTTCAATATGCTCATATCTCTGAGGTGACTATAGAAAATAATTCTTTCATCAAATATGTTAGCTATACATTCTTACGTTTCAGCAACAATAAATTAACTCCTCAAGTAGTTGAAATTCTAGAATTAGTTTCAATACATGCTTTGACCTGCATAAAAATAAATAATTTGCACCTATTTTTTGTGCATTATGTTCAACTAATGAAGACAAATGTATTAATTTGTTTCAGTTACAGAAGAACTGAAGCTTAGCACTTTTAGGCATGTATAAGTGATGAATATTACAGTTCAAATTATAAGAAGGATTACAGATTAAGTGCAGAGAAGCAGAAGGAAAAGGCCTCCTGTGCTATTTTTTCTTATAGAGACAGATCTGTTTTTATGGTTCATCTCCAAAAGCTGTCAAAAAATGCTCGTATTACATAATTTGTATGGTCTGAAGGTAGTAAGTAGCTTCAAGAGAACTAGGGTGTCTTAAGAATAAACCCAAATGATTGCTTAGAAGATATGTTTTTCAATTATTATTTTTTGTAGTGCTTTAGATTTTGAAAACTATAGATGGGGGAAAATGTTCTTACTTTTAGGATAGACATTCAGGGTGTAAACACTGCACAATGTTCATTATATTTATTATTTGAAATTACCTAAGAATTTATAATATATATGCATCAATACACATGCATATTTTCTAAGTAGACAGAGTGCTAGACTCATAGAATCATAGAATGGCCTGATCTGGAAGGGACCTTAGATCATCTTAATCCAGCCTCCCTATCGCCAGGGACGCCACCTCTCGACTAGATCAGGCAACACATGGGGACTGAACGGGAATCGAACCTGCAACCTTGGCGTTGTTAGCACCACACTCAACTGACTGAGCTAACCAGCCCCCAACAGAATCATAGAATGGCCTAAACTGGAAAGGAATTTAGAGATCATTTTAATCCAGCCTCCCTGCCGCCAGGGTCACCGCCTGTCAACTAGATCAGGCAACACATGGGGACTGAACGGGAATTGAACCCGCGACCTTAGCGTTGTTAGCGCTACGCTCAACTGACTGAGCTAACCTGCCCCTGATGGAAGTTTTTTTTCAGAAGCAGTACTTTACAACAGGTAATAGACAAGGATAGCTCAGATACCCTCAGTGTCCCACACAACATAAACAGGAAATAGCTACAGAGTCTGAAATCTCAACAATGACTAAACTGGAAGTCTTGACTGTTGCATTTAGTAATTACTGAGGAAATCCAGAAATGTATTTTCATCAATGAAAATTTTAAACTTTAAACTGTTCAATATTCTGATATGTAGAATTTGTTTTCAAGTATGTTAACCAAGTGTATAGTTAATAATTTTGAGGACTAATTTTACACATCATTTACCCATTCGTCCTTTCCGTTTTGGAACTGCCTGCTTTTTGAAAGGTTCCTGCATCATTCATACCTGTGGCTTTATTGCTTTTTACATAAAAGTAAAAAGTATAGACCTGTTTACCAGTCAGTGTCAGACATGACTGAGTAATTGTAAGAAGAGAAGCAAAGCAAGATCTCACTAACTGTATCTGTGGAGCCTAGGATGTTCTTTTTCTTCTATTTCTTTGAATAAAGCCACACACAACTCTGATTTTAGAAAACTGTGTAATGGAAACATAAAACAAGTAAACAAAAAACCCTACAAAAGAACGATAAAAAATTTGTCTCGTTTGTCCAGGAAAAAGCTGTCTAAAATTATGTTCTGCACTGATTGTTGACAGAAAGGAATGTGCCGGTCTTGTTCATTACCAGTCAGTAAGCTCAAAGTCATTGTTTTCTAGTCTTGCCTGAGATTTAAGGAAAGTTTCTAAAACACACCTCTTCAAAACATGTCACCTTCTCAGACTGTTGATGATCTGAAAAGAGAATGATATTAGGATGCTTTTGGCTTGCTTTGGCAGGCGGTTAGCCTAGATGGTCTTTTGAGGTCCCGTCCAGCCCTTAATATTCTGTGATTCTGTGAAAGCAGCCCTAGTTATAGTTAAGTGCTTAAATGCAGGGAGTAAGGAATGTTAACAAACTCTAAACAGTTAACTTTGAAAGGATCCTATGGATCTTTTTTTTTTTTTTAAAAAAAAAAGAAAAGAAAAAGAAAGTTACTTAATACAAGCCAGTGTTTTCATTTCTTGTATCTCTCTTCCTATCATAATGTTCTTTGATTATTAGCCTAGACCTCCAGCAGAAAAGACAAAAATAAGAAAAAATTGAAGAAGCACCAGTGTGAAGGTGGATGAAAACTGTACTGTTCAAGTTCTGTGAGGTTTGAGATAAAATGAGTGTGAGGCATGGAAAGAAAAAGTTTTTTAAAATATGGAAAATTCACTTTGACAGCTTCCCCCCACCCTGCAGCTACTCACTTCTGCTAAGTTAGTCTGATTTATTTCTGCTGCTGAAAGATACAGTGCAGCTTTTTGTAACTATCAGAAAACAGGGAAGGCACTCAGACTGTAAAAGTTGACTGTCCAGAAATCTCATTTTCTTGTCCACATCCCAGTTTGTTTGCTATCATTGCTTCCTTCATACCAGTACTCATATGGCCTCATTACAGCTATGTAGTTAAACATGAAGTAGTTTTGAGAAAAAAGACGAACAGTATTCTGCCAGTTTAGATCACCAGGCTAGCTCATTTAGCTGTCAATTTTTGCAAAATGCAGCAGCTCTGCCAGTTTAAAGTGACAGCAAAACTTCAGCCTTACTTTCTTATTCAGGTGTGTTATAGATAGAAATGTTATGCCGGGGGGAAGGAGGGGAGGCAGAAGTGGTGGATTGGGGGTTTCTTGGTTTTTTTTTTTTGTTTCCTTTTTAAAATAAGTCATTTGTTTCCCAGAATCAGTTCAATAAATCTTTACTATTCATGTTCATTCTAATAGAAGTAAATTAAAATTAGAGGAACAGAGAGAAAAATCTGTATGTGTTTGTACACCTGTGCAGGAACAGTAAAGAGCACCACAGAGCATGGAAGCATCAAGCATGCTAAAGACTGTGACCAGACAGCTCTTTAGGGAAAAAAAGTTTGTCCTTCCCTGAAAATCTGTCTTATAAAGCAGCTGAAAGGGCAAGAGAGAATTTCACACTCTAAGCAAGAAGATGAAAACTGCCAGAACTGAGCATTGGCAAGAACTGCCATAATGTGATTTGCTGGGGAGGGGAGGGGAGGGGAGTAGGAGAAAGAGAAGAATATTTCAGCTAGAACAGACCTACAACAATTATCTAGTCCAACTGCCTGACTAATTCAAGGCTGACCAAAAGTTAACGCATTTTATTGAGGGTGTTCTCCAAATGCTTCTTAAACACTAACAGGATTGGGGCATTGGCTACCTCCCTAGGAAGCCTGTTCCAGTGTTTGATCATCCTCTGGGTAAAGAAATGCTTCCTAATATTCAGTCTAAACCTCCACTGATGTAATTATTAGATATTCCCACACATTCTGTTACTGGATCCCAAGGAGAACTGCTCAGCACTTCCCTCTCCACTTCCTCTCCTCAGGAAGCTGCAGAGAGCAATGAGGTCACCTCTCAGCCTCCCTTTCTCCAGATTATTCAAGCCCAAAATCCTCAGTTGCTCCTCAAATGACATTCCTTCCAGCCCTGTCACCAGATTTGTTACACTTTTCTGGATACACCCTTCTTAAATTGTGGGGTCCAGAACTCATTATCATGATAATACTCTTCTGTATCATAATCCTACTGCCTTCAGAGGAAAGTACCAACTGCAGGATAACCATACTACACATTCTCATTTAATCAGAGTTTGAAGAGTAAGACTGTCCCGTATTTTGGTGGCGTCTGTAAAGTATGACCATGGACAACTATACCTTCAATTCTGAGACTAAGTTTTAAGTAATTTGTAGAATTGCAGAATCACAGAATCATCCAGGTTGGAAAAGACCCTTGGGATCATCGAGTCCAACCATTAACCCTATTGCAAGTTCACCCCTAGACCGTATCACGCAACAAGACCATATCACACAATGAAAGCTTTCTGTTCATACTTCAGTCTCAAACTACACTTCATTTCAACAGTTATAAGTGGCACCTAGAGCAGAAAAAATTTCTAGCAACATTATGTTCTAAATATGTAATAACATATTAGAGTCTCTTATGAGAAAACATTTAAGGCGTTTGTTTATAATATTAATTTGGATGTAGTTCATGTTCTAAGCGTAGGAATTGCTTAACAAAAATGTTAATTCAGACATGTAGATCTAGAATTCAATGGTTTTTTAGTCTTTTAAAAGCTAGACAAAACACAGGAGGCAACATCCCACATGTCTGTAGGATGATGAAGTGTTATACTTACAGGGTTTTTACTCCAATTTTTTCTACTTTTTATTTTATAGATAAGCTCCAAAAGTAAACTCATTTTCAGACGATTACAAAACCAGGCTGCAAATATCTGTCAGGAATGGTAAATGAAGCAAGAGAAAAGGCTAAATGAGTTATAAGATGAGAGTTAAGACTATTTTAAGATTATATTCATAGTATTTTCTTAACTTTTATTTCGTATTTAGGAAATAAGAGTAATTTATTTGTTCATTTTGTTAATAAATTAGGTTGTAATCTTTGAAATCACAAGCACCTATTAAAAGCTTTTGTTCTCAAGTAATTTATATTCCCTACTGTGTCTTCATTTAAAATTTTCTATATTTGGAAAAATGCACTTAAATAAAAGTGAAAGGTGAGGAAATCTTTTGTAAAATACCTTCGTTAAGAACACAGTCAAATCAGTTAAAAATGTCAATATATAAAATAAAAACTTCTAATATAAATATTTTATCCAGATCAGTCCCTCAAGAGAAAATAGGCAATACAAATCAGTTGAACCTCTACAGTGTTTCTGGATACAATATGGTAATTAAGTGCTATACATTAGCTGATTACACTATTTGTTTAAATTCTCTTTGAATCCAGCAGTCCATCACTGAAGTAGGAAGAAGACTATTGTATTGCATTTATTAATAGCTTAGACAAATATAAATAATTCATGAAGTCATATTCCTAGAGAAGATATGAAATAGCAGATCATAAATTATTGCCTGAAACCCTTTTTTTTTTTCTTTGCAGGGAAATCTTTAATTTAAGGGAGTGGAGTGTGAAATACTCTTTCTAGATTGTGTATCTGATGAAATCATATGAACACTACTGTCTTCAAAATCTACATACTCCAAAAAACATTTTAATGCTACATAGCTGACAAAAAAATCCTATGGGCAACTCCCCTAAAGAACAACAGCAGCTGAAAAAAAAAAAAAAAAAAAAAAAAAAAGGAAAGTCAATCACACCTTTGGCTCTGATTTGCCAAAAATAAAAGATCTGAATATCTAAGTAACAAAATGTTAGGATGAACTATATTGGGGAAAAAAAATAATTCTGTATGCAAGTGATATGTATATTACATTAGCTGGCCAAATAGACTTTTGGGAAGTCATAGGTGGGTGAACAGTATTTTGAGAATCTTAAGAGCAAGGTACTGTGAATTTTTTTTCTCCAAGAGATAAAAACATTTGTAAACAGAGACATTTTATTTGATCTTTCATTGTACTTTACAGAAAAGAAAACTTCACTAAAAATGGCACATCTGAATCAACAGAACATGAGAGCCTTGAAGTTTTCTTTGATCCTTTGAAATTAAGTGTGTATACTGATATCTGGGACCTGCAGCCAAAGCATCTCTGCTAGAAGGCTGTTTATTTTAATCATATACTTTTCTTTTTGACATGGAAGGTATAACTTGTCTGTATCACAGTAGCTGCCAGCTTTCTATTGTGTATATAGAAATATACACTGTGAAGATATACTGTATGTATTTATACAAACAAATTTTGATTGCTGGATCTGTTTTACTATTGCAAGTTACTGCAGCTTTGTATAACGGGTGGTTCTTTAAGACTTAGTGTGGCAATGAAAAGCTGGCAGTTTTATCCACTTGGTATGTTGACTCCAAAATACATTGTTTAATTTCGTTCATATTCTGAGAGTTCTAATTTATACCAATGTACATTCAAGACTCTCTGTATATTTGGGGAGTGAACACTTCTTTTTTAAACAATTTTTAAGTTAAGATTCAAATATTAAAGAATTGAGCCTCAAACCCTTTCCAGCATTTTTCAGGGCACCTTGATAGTCTATCACTATGGAAAGATCAGAGATACGAACAGTGACACACTGTAGTAACGAAAATCATAATTTGATCACAGAAAGGGAAAGGTAAGTAAGTCAAATAATAGTAAAAGTGAAGCAAGTCATATAACAGATCCAGCTCACTATGTTTTGCAACAGAGATATTAATAATAGTACAATTTATTTTCTTATAATAACTTTACAGTAAAAAAGGATTAAAAAAATGTATTTCACTTTTTTCTCAAACTGTTTCTTTACCTCACCGTTATTGGATATTTTAGGAACATCACTGCAAAAGACCCCTTTTAATCTAACCGTAACTTTGCACAGCTCAACAATTGCAGACAAAAAGTAATGACTAGCTCTAATTTCTTATATGTGCTACATCTCTCAAACACCACTTTCCATTTTCTATTTCTTAAGAGTTAGAAGAAGTATATGCAAATTTTTAGCATTACTTACACCCACCACTTTTCATTTTCAAAATGTCAAATGCATGTCTCTCCACACATGCAGAGTTTTTCAGGATGGTTCTGAGCTGCCACATAAGTGCAGATGAACAGAAAGGTGCACACTCAGTAGATCTGCTCATATGGAATGGTTTTTGCATATACAGTTGTCAGCCATTTATGTACTCCACATTCAACATAGAAGCACCTGGCAATTCAATAGAAAATCTGCCCAAGCCAGATGGAGAGTGGCCTGCTGTCTACCATGCTGAAGAGAAAGAGTAATTTGGAAAAGAAATAAGAACTTGAAACTACCCCAGAGAGATGAAGATCTGTTTCTTTTTTTCCAAGAGATGATTTAAAATATGTTTCTTCCAACTCTAGAGTAAAAAAAAAAAAAAAAAAAAAAAAGGTAGCTTTGCAGACTATTAGGGCCTTAATATAGGGTGTATAAAATCTAAATTTCTAACCTTTCATGTGGTTCCCTTTACATTCACAATGTTAATAAATACTCATTACAGAAAGTTGTATTTGTCACATAATATTACTGTGTTTTACAGTATGTTGGTCATAGGAAGGTCATATTAACTGTTCTTTAGTAGGGTATGAAATGCATATTGCTGGATAGACTGGGTTTTTCTGAAAAAGAATTACAATTTATGTTTGATAAGAAGACTATGAACATGTGGAAGTGTCATAAACATGTTTACCCCTTCCAATGATAAAGTTATCCCATTTGGTATTTGTGCAAGAAGAAAACCAATTTAAAACACCTTTATCATGGTGAAGGACTGTTCACAAGGGTGTGCAGCGACAGAACGAGGGGTAATGGTTTTAAACTAGAGCAGGGTAGATTTAGATTAGATGTTAGAAAAAAGTTCTTTACAATGAGGGTGGTGAAACACTGGAAAATGTTGTCCAGAGAAGTGGTGGAGACTCCATCCCTGGAGACATTCAAGGTCAGGCTTGCTGGGTCTCTGAGCAACCTGATCTAGTTAAAGATGTCCCTGTTCAGTGCAAGGGAGTTGCACTAGATGACCTTTAAAGGTCCCTTTCCAGCCCAGTACATTTTATGATTCTATGATTCTACGATTTCTGTGAAGAAACAAAACAATTAAAACTTCTGGAGGGGGTAACTAACAGTTTAAAGCATCTATCATTAAAAGCATAAGTTTTTCTGCATACTCAAAGGGCTCATTCTCTCTCCCTGCCTCATCCCTCCCCTCCTTTGTTCACTTGCTTTGTGTCATTTCTATTTCTCCTTCTCTTTCTTTCTTTTCTTCTTCCCTCCTCTCCTTCTTCTCTTGAATATAAACCTTGGATAATGAGGTGTGGCCCACACAAAGCCAAATTCCAACCACTAAAGAAATATGTATGTACTTCCAATATAAAATTTTACATGACACATGTATACTTTTATTAGAAATAAACTATATAACATACTTCAAGTTTTATGCATGTTAACAAAAGTTTTCCTATCTACCAGATTCACTGATGAAGAGCACAGTACTGGCAACATAGTGCTTCTTAACATGACAGGCCAGAATACAGCCAATAAAAAAACCCTGATGTGTGGAGCTTCAAACTGGAAGGGAAAAAACCCAGATGTGCTCCAGCAGAATCACAGAATGTTAGGAGATGGAAGGGAGCTTGAAAGATCACCTAGTCCACCCCTTCTGCCAGAGCAGGATCACCTAGAGTAGGTCACACAGGAACAATTCCAGGTGGGTTTTGAATGTCACCAGACAGAGAATTTGCAAGTGTTACACTCTTGGTTACAAAGCTGTAAGGAAAGTTGCAAAGATGGAACATAAAACAAAGCAAACACCACTCCTGTTACAAATAGTTTTGCTCTTATCTGCTCCAAAGTATCAATTGCTGTCAAACATCTCATCCTAGGTCTGTTCTTCACTTTTCATTATAAAGATTTTCTAGCCTGGCACCAGAATTGGTTGGCTGAAAATGAATTCAACTACATACGACACTGTTACCTTAATTTATAAACATATATCATGAGAATCATTCACTGTATATATAACTTACCAAATTAATTATATTTTATTTTTCAGTGCTATAGGTGTCATCTCTGATATATTAAATAAAGTTATCAGCAAAGATATGACTTTCACCTATTGCAAAATATCAGTGTACTTTGATTTTCAAGGTATATACCAATCCTGCTTTGTGCTAGAAGATTCCAATTTCCTTCATCAAGGACACATTTTAGCAATCTAAACTTTGTTTACATCAGTAATGCTTCTAGAAGGATTAATAATCATGTAAACTCAGATTTTGCTTCTTCAGTATGTTTTGAAGGAGTTGATATGTAATACGCTGCCTGATCTTCTGTTGTGTGTTGTTTTCTTTGTTTGTTTTTTTTTTTTTGTCAACTTGTGCAACTTTCTTTATCTGAATTTATAACATTCACATAGTGAACAGAGAGCTTTTACTGTAGTACTCTAAGCTGGTGCTATATTTGGGTGGTTGCATTCTCCCATCATGATTATCCCATCATGATTATCCCGTCACGAACTACTCTGATATCTTATTTTTCTGGTAAGTATTCTGCTAAGTATTATTCTAATACTGCTAAGTATTATTCTACTACTGCTAATACTTCTGCTACATATTATTCTATTAGCCTTCAAAAGGAACAAGATAGTAAGCACCTGCTTACTTTGATGATGTTCACCAAAAGTAACCATAATCATTCTACAGTATTCAACATAAGGTTGGTAACAAAGATATTTTACAAATTAGTGCGAATATTTCTGCAACTTCAGGGGAGATGACATCCATATCTTTCAGATACCATACCTCTAACACAAGTAGTTCTGTATTAATTCACTCAAAGGTATGTTTCTTCCCAAATAGGCACAAGCAGTAACATATGTTTTGTTTGAGAAACCACCACACTGTAGTGCACTTGACGAGTTACTCTTAGGATTATTAACTCAAAAAATAAATTACTCAATTGTGTGTCTATAAACTTTTTCTGTAATCACTAAAAAGATCATTAAATCTACTTCTGTATTTCAGAAGTTCTTTTAAAGACATTGGAATTATTTTTTTCAAGTAGAAATGAAATAAACTATTATGCATTAGTTTCTTTGCATTATCCAATGCTCTGTAAGATTTTCTAGCTTCAATGATGTAATATATTTAACAAAAACTATTCTAACAGGCAGTATGATATGCTTCTTCATAAAGTTTCTGTGGTGAAGTAAGGTGAACTATGCTTTAGGCCATCCAAAATTTTCCTCTAAGACTGTGTGGTTAATACACAGGATACAAACATTTTATGCGTTATAGTTCTTTGAATAGCGTCTTATAGATACTACCCAAACAAAGGATTAATCTCTTTTCTTAGCTGTTCTGGGAAAGCTCCTAATGCTATTTCATTGTACCTTCATTTCTTTTGTGAAAATCTTACTTTATATCTTATTTTAGGTTCTGTTGTATTTCCTCATCATAGAATCATAAAACAGTTTTGGCTGGAAGAGATCTTCAAGATCATCGAGTCCAACCCAGCCCTATCAACACCACTAAATCATGTCCTTCAAGGCAATATCTACCTGTCTCTTAAACACCTCCAGGGATGGTGACTCAGCCACCTCTCTGGGCAGGCTGTTCCAATGCCTGACAACTGTCTCAGTAACAAAATTCTTCCTAATATCCAACCTGAACCTCCCCTGGCACAACTTGAGGCCATTTTCCCTCATCCTATCAGTTGTTACTAGGAAGAACAGACCAACCCCCGCCTGGCTACAACCTCCTTTCAAGCAGTTGTAGAGAGCAATAAGGTCTCCCCTCAACCTTCTCTTCTCCAGCCTAAATAGCCCCAGATCCCTCAGCTGTTCCTCATAGGACATATGTTTCAAATCCTTTATCAGCTTGGTAGCCCACCTCTGTACCCTCTCCAGCACCTCAATGTCCCTCTTGGAGTGAGGGGCCCCAAACTGGGTGCGGTACTCGAGGTGTGGCCTCAGCAAAGCTGAGTAGAGGGGCATGATCACCTCCCTACTCCTGCTGACAACACCATTCCTGTTATAGGCCAGGTTGCTGTTGGCTTTCTTGGCCACCTGGGCATTCTGCTGGCTCATTTTCAGCCAGCTGTCCATCAACACCTCCAGGTTCTTCTCTGCCTGGCAGCCCTCCAGTCACTCCTCCCCAAGCCTGTAGCACTGCTGGAGGTTGTTGTGGTCGAAGTGCAGGACCCGGCATTTGGCCTTATTGAAACTCATTGAGTTGGCCTTGGCCCAGTGATCCAGCCTATCTAGATCTCTCTGTAAAGCCTCCCTACCCTCAAGCAAATCGACACTTCCACCCAGCTTGGTGTCATCTGCAAACTTACTAAGGGTGCACTCTGTCCCCTCGTTCAAATCATTGATAAAAATGTTAAACAGGAGAGGCCCCAGTACTGGGCTGTGGGGGACACCCCTTATGACCAGTTACCAACTGGTTAAGTTACCAACTTATGACCAGTACCAACTGCGGTCAGCTCTGTTGACCACAACTCTCTGGACTCAGCCATCCAACCATTTTTGCACCCAGCAAAGCGTATGCCCATCCAAGCCAAGAGCAGTCAATTTCTCTAGGGGAATGCTGGGGGCAACAGTGTTGATGCCTTACTGAAGTCAAGGTAGATAACATCCACAGCCTTTCCTTCATCCTTTAATGAAGGTTTCACCTTTTTTACAGATCTTACTTCAACTTCTTCTGTTAAGTTTGACACTGTTTCAACTCTTGTTTTACTCCTTTGGTGATCTCCGATTCCTACATGTATGTCCTCTTTTTATTTCGTTTTAATTCTAGACAACTATCAGCTCACAGAACCCTTTGTACACCACTATTTTTTCTCTTAACACAGATAATTTATTATTACTTGGAATCCTGCAGATCAATAAGAGCTGAATAATGTCTTTGATATGATTAAAGTTAGTAAGAAACAGTATATGCATTGTTCCTCTTCTCCCAAAATAAAGCAGGTGACAAAAAACAAAAGAGTTTACCTATTTACTTTCTTGCCTCTTTGCATTCAACACCTTTTCCTCTAAATGTCTTCTTCTGGCTTTACCATTGTATTTCAACATTTTTTCTCTATTTTTTATGCTTCTCTTCTGATGTACACATAATCAAAATTATTTGTCAAATAGCATATTCTCTCTGATTCCCATCACTTTGGCACTTCCATGAGCACTTCTGGACAATGTTTTAGATGCTTCACAAGTTTCTATTCAGCTTATTCAAGGATTTTCAACTATCACTAGAATTATTTTTTTTTCATATTAAACCTAAGGGGAAGGTAGTTTTCACTCTCAAAAATAACAAAATGTTTATGTGTCAGAAAATGCAAGATGTCAAAAAAGAACGGCAGGAGTGAAATCCAGTCCCTTCTGGCACTTCTATGTCTACAGAAGTCATTCAGCAATACGAGATGCCACAATGAAATAAGGTGGAGAAACTGATATATGGATTAAAACTAGACACCTAACAACTAGTTGCTCAAAGACAGAACAAACAGAATCGTAATTTCTGCATGAGATGTTCATTTCATAGCAAATTACCGAAATAAGGAAAATTATAATGATGTTATTAAAGTTGCAGTAAATATCTACAAAATACAGAGAAACGTATGTGTGATAATAGTAGATAATGCCTTATCTAAGATATTCCTTAACATGTGCATGTTTAAAATACTGGACACAACTTTCCCTATACAATGGTTTAGTATGTACTATTAACACAAATAGATCAATACTAAATGTAAGACCTATTTGAAAAAAAACATAAAACATACATCAATCACAAAATACTAAATTCTTCTTAAAAAAATAAAGCTAAAGTAAATATTAGCCTTGCAAAGAAGTCAGTAGAATTAACTTACAATATCGAGTAGGATCATTGCGCAGTACTGACAGGGTCTTTGTGTAACATCATTTTCTACTCCCATCTATTCTGAAATCTAAAGCCACAGCCTCAGCTCATGTCCTTCAAAAACTGCTGCAGTCAATGTGAACTCAGCACTCCAGTGTTTGCAGAGTCCCATCCTCTGGATTCTAGCAGCCAAACTAACATCTGCAGTTGGCTTCTAATCTTGCAACTAAAGTTGTGTACCTAGTCAAGAACATGTGACTTGGAAAATATTTACAGGATTGGAATTGCTCTCAAAACCATATTCCACAAGGTCAATTCAGTGGTGGATTATAGATGGCATGTTATGGAATCCTTCCTCCTCTTCTAAGATTCTCAGTGATTAACCGTTTTAGTATAGAAGTATTATCATCACTTGCTAGCCCAAGCCTTATACTACTAGCATCTCACTCTGTAAAGAGAGAAATCAACATTTTAAAAACATTTTGTTTAATTTAATTTTTTTTAAGTGCTGTGAAAAGTACTCCTTGTTGTTGAACATATTGAAGGCATCATATAAGAGAAATGTATCATATGAAAATGTCCGATCTTATATGAAGTAATTTTCCTCTGTTTAGAAAATTCAATAAAATCCATAAACACTGATAAAATATGCAGTATTTTCTTCAGGTGGGAGAAAGAGAATGAGGAAAAATGTTAGCAGTCTAGAGAAAGCAACAGTTTATTGGAGCTTTTCTAAGCTACTGCAGCAAGTAAGATTAATGAACAGAGAACAAATTCTTGAAGTATCACCTACCCATGGGAGTTCCAACGCCGTAACCTTTTGAGTCTATCAGGCCTCCAATCTGTGTTAGGTTACAGTTCCGCTGTGTGACAAACTCAATGGTTGTCGACTCCATTAAAAATGCATAATCAGAGGTAAGCACACGCTGGATACCTTCTTCATTACTTTTGACAAGTACTGACTGCCTCCTGCTGCTCATGAAAGCCCACATCTTGTCATAAGTGGAGATTTTGGATTTCTGAAAGACAAATATTAGATGCAATATGAATAAGAATAACATGCTCATAAGAGTAAAAGGAAATTCTCAGTTTGTACATTGCACTCTTATCACACTTTACTACCTGTCAGGTTTTACCAGTGCATTCTTCTAATGCTGTCTGTACCTTTGGTCTCATCTGTATGTCTCAGCATGTCTGTGTAAAACAAAAGAGCTGGACAGATTCTCAAGAAAATGCACAATATCTGTTATCTGGGGTTTTTTTATTGTTTATATGTTTCTATGCAGGATGAAGGCCTACAAGTATTTGAATTCAGTAGAAAACTGCTAAGTATTTCATTGTAGTCAATGCAGTGTGGCAACATAAGTAATCAAAGCACTTATGAAGAAAACAATTGCGGGGAGAGGGGAGCAAACATTTTATCCATGGTATATTGTAAACATACTTGAAAGAAATAGTGTCACACTCTGGGCACACTAATACTAGCTTGCCATTCAGAAATTGACTACTAAAATTTTTAAAAATAGATATATGTTTTCCACTTTACTGTTCCCAGAATGAAAAGAACTGTTATGATAGGAAGAGAGTAATTTGGCACAAAGTGATGCTCTGCAACTATAGAGGAGTTGCTTCCATTATTTCACCTGAGCTTACTTAAAAATAGGTATTACTTTCCCTCATCTCTCTAAAACACAGTGCTTAAGAGATCATAACCACTAGACAAACTGAAAGTAGTAGAAGTACTGAACATTTTATATTACATTTGCGCTACCTTTTCAATAATGTTTCAAACTCAAGATGTACTAGAAAATGTTTGGTAATGTTAAATCTAGCCTAGTAAATAAAATGAAGAAATATAGCATAAAAAACAGTATAATCAGACTTTTTAAGGAGTCTTTCATCTTTTAATGCCAGCTTTAAACATAACTCTGCCGTCAGCTCTGGTGGAGATATTAAACAAAGATTGACACTACAAACCTTTCTGAAGTTCAGCTGACTGGCAGCCATAAATTCTGCCCCAGAGGAGAATTAGCATTGTATGTGGAATAAAAAGAACATTTATTTAGGAAAAAAAGATGACTTTCTCCCCCTGCTGAGATACAATCCAACAGTTATTTCACTCTGCCTGGGGACTTGGTAAATCAAGTATTTGAACTCTAGTGTCAATGCTAACAAAGCTGAAGACTTTTAGGATTCTGCATTAATTCATTGTTGCTGTATTGAACATAGTCTGTGTTCAGCTGCAAAGGATTTTAGAAACAAAGAAAGGAGAAACCATTTTTCTGCAAAATATACTGTGAATACATGAAATAGAGAAGACCAAAAAGATATGGTCTCTCTTCATAGGGCTTGTTTTGAAAATCAAATAATTCTTGCAAACATTTAATATTGCTCTGTGGCAAAAATCAAGCAATGCACATCAGCTCTAAATTACTAGGTAATACTGAAAAGATGTAAAAAGAACATTCCTCAATATTTGAAAAATATTTTTTGACATACAGTTTTTACTCCAGTACACAAAACAAATATTTTATTCACTATAAGTAATCAATATAAAAGATTATAAGATACAAGAATTTCAGTAAACTGTTAGATACACATTGCTGATGCATGTTGGGGAAAAAGATACAGTAAAAAGCTAAATGATCTATAGTAGAAAATTAAGAAATAATGAACCATAATACATGCACATTTCTGTATTTCTCTGTTAAAAAAATCCAGGGTCTTTTGCACTGCTTTCTTCCACCCTTAAGCACTTAAAATCAGAACTGAAATAATGCTAAGGAAAACGGCCCACCTACTTGTGAACACTAAATTCTAAATAGCATTTATAAATTCTTATCAAAAAACATGTGTATTACAGGTTATGTGATTCATTTTATGCATAACAGAGAATGTTTTATCTAAAAATTAAAACCTAGTGTTTGACTCAGGAAAACACAGTCACCAAGGAGTTTCCTCTGTCTTTAGCAAACCACTCAGCAGACTCACATGACTAAAATCAAGAAGCCAGAACAATAAAAAGAATCAGCAGCCAATTTGACATTGAACTAAAGACACTCCAATATGTACATATTTCTTCTTGTACTTATGACTGCATCATTCATACTGATAGAAGCAGATGCTACAATTTACATTATGTTTCCATCTTCTTCCACTATGTACAAATCATCCTGGTTAATCAACTTATATACTCTATCAATGAAGTGCATTATTTTATCTGGGTTAGTTCATCATACTCTTTTCTCTAACTGGAAATCACTGTCTGGAAATCCAATGTAACTTGAAATCAACCAGAAATGATGTCTATATAAGATAACTTGTGGTGACACGATTTATCATGCCTGTGTTCCCTCAGTATTGTTGGAGACAGTTCAGAACAGTAAGAAAGCCACCTATGCTTTGCAACATTTGAATTTCACTGGAATAATAAAAAATAATAAAATAGAGAAACTAACTAAAAAGAAAGATGGAAATGAAAAGACTAAGCAAATCAAGCAAGTCATCTATGTGGTGCATAAAATGGTAGCTCTCACAATGACATTCAGAGGATACTGTCAGTGACATACTCAGCGTTCATAAATTAAAGATTTTTATCATTGGAAGATAACTATGCATGTCAGGGATCACAGAAGGAAGTACAGAAAAGGTTCTAAGTCAGCCTAATGTTATGCACAAATGTGAGGCTGGAAACAGAAGGAATCAGCATTAGTAATGTGTTACTGCTCTATTCTGAAACAGTGGCTATGAAAGACAAATATTTAAGCATTGAGACTCCCGACCACAAGATTAGAAAAATGTCACAATGTTGAATGATTGCCAGAATAAACAAGCATCAAATGACAGGAAAGCAGACCTCGTGATACAAGAGAAGACTGGATAAATGCACAGTAAAAATCTGCCAGGTAATTTCTGACATTTTTCTACAAAGGAAATAGTGCAGACCCATTAATGGAGATTTTTATTTTAATGATCGTATCCAACTTCTTTCTTGGCTTATAAAAGCCTTCGGGTGTCACAGACAATGCTTTAGCTTTGCTGTCACCCGTACAATATTGAAACTCAAGGAGGCTGAAGGAAAGATTAAAGGCAATGAAGACTAAATTTAGAGAAAAAAAAAAAACCACATTAAAATAAAATCAGAAGCCCAGTTCTCACATATTTTATAAAAGCACACTGTAGCACATAAGAATTAAACCATGATAATCTTTAAGTCAAAAAAAACCCACTACAGACTCAATCCTGCTACACTATTTTCCATTGATGACGCTGTCTATAACAGCTATGTGACTTTTGTTTTCCTGAACATTTATTCTAAGTGGACACAGGCTACTAAGGAACAAATGGAACAAATATGAGCATTTATTCTGACCTTCTATAATACACAGACTGTGAAATGCTGGATCTGAATTACTTCCACAAGCTTACCACTTTTGTGTTTCCACTGACAAAAAGAATGACATACGAACCTTAGCAAGATGCCCAGGGTGTTCTCTCACAACATTCGTGATGACAACCTTGCAGGATACGATAGAGAACTGGCTGAGAGTTGGCAGTTAGTAGCTCAAGGCCTGATTGGCATCTGTCACGAGTGGGGTGCCTCAGGGATCAATCCCAGACCTGATACTGTTCCAGATCTTTATAAAGAGTTTAGAAAATGGTATTGAAAGCACTCTCACCAAGTTTGTGGATGAGGAGAACAGGGAGAAGAGGTGGATACCCTGGAAGAAAGTTAGGTCAACAAAAGTCCACTCTGAAAGAAAGTAAACCCAAGCATCTATACTGACCAGCAGGAGCATATCTTTGCTGAAAATGACTTAAAGATCCAAGAGGAGAGCAAGGTGAATATAAGTAAGCAGCCCATCCTTGCAGCAGGAAAGCAAACTGCTGGCTGTATCAACAAGACTACAGCCAACAGAACAAGGGATGTTGTTATTCCACAATATTTGGCACACCAGGAAAAGTGTCCAGTATTGGTCCTCCAATTTCAAGAGAGAGGTTAAAATTGGAGAGGGTCCACCAAGGTGATCGAAGGGCTGCAGATCTTAACTTACAAAGAAAGACGGATAGATATGGGTTTGTTCAAACCTGAAATGGAAAGCTTACACAAAATCTAATCACATTCTCCCGTTGCTTAAAGAGAAGGCTAGAAAGAAGCTGAAGTTACTCTCTTCATCAGGATGCATGTCAACAGCGTGAGAAGCAATGGCCTAAGTTGCTGAAGGGAAATTCTGTTGGATATAAAAATAAAAAGTCCTTCACCATGAGAATAGCTAAGCATTTGAACAGGTAGCCCAGAGAAGCACTGGATCTCACTGGAAATATTTGAGACAGCTCAACATCACTGCGAACAACCTAATCTAAGGTTTTTCTTTCCGTTAGGAAAGCAGATTTCCTTTAATAGGAGGAAAGGAGAGGTCATTTCCAACTTAGAGCTTCTGGAGACTCTTCAAATTTTGACTTTGAGCAATTTCAAGAAAAAAAGCAAAACAAAACATAACATCTTATTTCCTATTCAGGAAAAAACCAACAACAACAAATAAATCCAAAACCAAAAGCAAAAGAAATAAACAAACCCCAAAACACTGTGAACTTATGTAGTTTATAGATCAAGCCAAAGGTAAATCCATTATTATTCAGGCAAACATGTTTTCCTGTTTAATTTACTCTTCATTTAGTCCTTTGAAATTCAAGAAGATTCATCCCAAATGTTTCAAATACTGACTCCTTCGAAGTTCTGAAGACTCGTATGGAAATCTGAGCTGAATAGTTCATAAAATATAAATAGGTTATTAATTCCTTATTTATTTTCATAAGTTTGACATTTTGTTTTGACATGTACCCTAAATCTACATAGCAGTGAAATATGCTAGATTTCTGATGTTCTTAATAATTGTAAAAGCACTAATGTATCTCAAGTTTTTTGTGGTTTGTTGTTTGGTTTTTTTTCCTAAACAGAAGAAGGCTAGATGTCAAATTTAGGTGAAGTAAGTATTATAGGCGATCTTCTTACAGCTCATAGCTGTTCTAAGACATTTGGGATATGTCATCAGTAATTTAGGCCACAGAGGATTAGTACCATTAATAGAGAGATAAACAAAGTTAATTAATTGAATACATTTCAAATGACAGTATGACAAGCTTAAAACTGAAAGCTGAAAGAACAAACCAACAGCCCAAGCTAAAGAAAGTTTTAGGAATTCTGTAATTGTCCTTGAGCATTTTAAATGCAGGCAATCAGAAAGATAAGGCTATCTGAAAGAATTTAAATACTTTCATAAATGAAAATAAATATTAAACAAGCATAAATAGACTGCTCTTTTTCCTGAACTGACACCAAATGGAAGACCGTAAAATTTCATTGCTACTGTTCAAATATCTATCAATGATTGATGATGTTCCTGTTTCTTGGTGCATTTTGTGTACTTTCTCTTTTCTGTAAATTATATATGTGTATGCAAATTCATATATCCCAGTTCTTAGTGTGAATCTGAATTCTTTGGAAAAGGTATTTTTGCCAAACTGCCCAATATTTGTGAAGTGGGCAACAATGATCTATTGCTGGGACTTATGAGCTAAACAACAATATATGCAAATAATGATAAATATCAGGATCACCTACAGAAATAAGAATGGAAGACATCATATCTTAATATTCCTTAGCTTTGTACAGCATCAATATATGTCCTGTTTCCAGGTATTTTGTTTTAAATACTACATTGAAACTTGTTTTGATGACTGAAATAATTTCTAATTTTTGGCAAGTCTTAGCTAATTTTACACTCAAAAAGTGTTGTTTTTTGTGGCAGCAGCATCAGTATATTTACCGATTCTGACATAGCTGATCACATATATGTAAAACACAATTGCTCTTAATTGCATATCTGCACCTGATGGCTTCATAACATAACGTGATGCCATAGACATTCCAAACTCTTCCTTCACATACGTGTAGTGCACATTTGTGAATCATTGCTATAAGTTAATGCATAGTTTTTCATAGCACTGTGGTAATCGCTAGCATCTTAAGTGTACTGAGAGTATTATATATTCCTCCACCTGCGCTGGACAGCAGACTGGACTTAAATCAGCTTAGTTGTCTTCTGTCAGCCAATGAACAGACTGTTAATTCATGTGAACCTCTGTGCATCATCTGATTTTCTGACCAGATTAGCAACTAGTTATAAAAATGACCTCTGTAGTACTGTATTTTCTTCATTTCCTAGAACTATGAGACAGGCTTTCTCCCAGTCATTAAAGAAAATTGAAAAAGACACTCTCCTCTTTATCAGATTGGTCTCATTGACTCTGACCTCTGGGCATTTCTTTTCTTTTTTTTTTTTCCCCTTTTTTTTTCCTCTATTTTTTTCAGAACTGCTGGGGCCTGAAAACCCCTAAGTGAACCAGCTGACTTAGATTTTGTCGTGTCAGCATAAAAACAATAAAACTAATGCATACAGCGTTCTCTCCTCTGTAACGGCAGTTTTCATGGTCCATAGAGCACAAATGAAAAAAAGGTAGGAAAGGTGTTTCTGCCAAGAATAGAGCTACAAGGAATGAAAAATGTAGTGCTCAGAGAAAGACATTTTTACTCTTGCCCTGATTGTGCTGACTTTTTTGTTCTAAAACCCAAAGATTTTGAACAAATGTTAAATATTTAAAGTAATTTATGGTTAAAAAAACCCCAAAGCCTAATGCCATTGAAATAAGTTTTCACTATCAGCTTTGACCTGGAAATAAGTAAGGATTTTACAGCTCCAAAGTCATTAATGGATTTCAGAAAGTTTCCTTACCTTTTACACCAGTATGATTTATAGTCCTCTACTGAATTATAACTACCATCACAACAGTTCTTTGTGTAAAATACTGTGGAAGATGACAAGTGTGATATTTCTCATACTCTGTAGGTTTCTTCCTTTATAAGCAGGAATAAGATACCTAAGCAAATTTAATTTAGTTTAAAAGCAGATCCTCTATTCTGCAGATTCTGAAAAAATAAATCCACTTCTGTTCACTCTGCCTGTTCTCAGATACACGTTGCAGTACAAAACTCCACACTTTGTTTTGCATTGTATCTGGTAGCAATCTCCTTTCCTAAAAGCAGTGAATGCACAGCTTCACCATCAGAACTGAGCATGAAATTCACAAATACTACTTTAAATATTTACCTCTGAGAGAGTAAGAATTTGTCACAATACCATGATTTTAACAATTGTATTCTCATCACATCTACCCAGGCATGGAAGATGTTTGTGCAATGTTCAAAGCAAAATTAACATGCACTATGCCCAAAACATTGTGTTGCTGTTTTGATTTGAAAGAAACTCATCAGGCAGCATTAGAAATCAAATTCATAGCATTCATATTTCCCCTCAATAAATTGCCCCATCAGCTCTGTTCTTAGACCTAACAAAACTGAACATCAAAAATAGACAGTAATTTCAAGTATTTCTTTACAAAATATCTCATGTAAAATATTTGCTAGCCATAGATTAGCCACCACTGAGGTGTTCTGCAGTGGGATTTGAATTTAGCATTCAGTACTTTTTTATTACAGTGAGTAAATTACCAACAACATTGGACCATATGTTCTAGCTAAGAACAGCTGAGTCTTTCTCTGTACTTGTCTGACCTTGGTTACTAGAAAATTGGAGTTAACTCAGGCAAACAGGATTGATGCCATATGTGGTTCATATCAAAGGTACAGAGGAGTGGTAGGATACTGATCAGAACCGTTTGTTTGTTAGCAAATCTGCCAGGTCTTCAAATAATTCTGACAGTTTTATCTTGAAACACCTGTAGTCTACACAACATACTTGAGAAGATAAGCAACATAACACTTAAAGAGCTGCTTTTCTCCAACAATTGAGAGGTTAAAAAAACCTAAAATTTATGGGATAAAAGGTTACAGCAAAAAACCAGAGGAACATTTCAGCCAAACTGATTGCTGAAGAATACATCATAAAGAATTCATCTACATGCATAGTTGAATTTATGTGTGTTTGATTAGGGATCTGTACAGAAAATATGAGCAATAAAGCTAATAAGATCGAGCTATAAGATGTAGTTTTATTTTTAAGCACTGACACATAGAATCCTTACCCAACTTTCCAGAAGCTGATGGGGAAAATTGCAGTACTGACAAAATCATATAACATGTCAGAAGTTAGAGTAAAATACAATTTGTCTGTTGCGTCCTACAACTTAAGATATCTATAATAGGTGAGTACAGGCAGTACTGCAGTGTAAAAGAGAAAGGGATATAGTACACCTTCTGAAAACGTGCTGGAGAGCTGGGTGGTGAGAAATTTTATGAAATACAAGGGCAAGTGCAGAGTCTTGCATCTGGAAAAAAACAACCCTAAGTACCAGTATACGTTGGGGATTGACCTGTTGGAGAGCAGTGTAGGAGAAAGGGACCTGGGGTCCTGGTGGACAGCAGGATGACCAAGAGCCAGTAATATGCCCTCGTGGCCAAGAAGGCCAGCACAAAGGCACAAAGATGATTAAGAGAGTGGAATATCTCTCTTATGAGGAAGGGCTGAAGGAGATGGGTCTCTTTAGCTTGGAGAATAGGAGACTGAAGGGCAATCTCATTAACGTTGCTAAATATATAAAGGGTGAGTTTCAGGATGACGGAGCTAGGCTCTTCTCCAGGATGTCTAATGACAGGATAAAGGGCAACGGGTGTAAGCTGGAGAATAGGAGGTTCCACAAAAACATTAGGAAGAACTTTTTCCCTGTGAGGGTGACAGAGCACTGGAACAGGCTGCCCAGGGAGGTTGTGGAGTCTCATTCTCTGGAGACTTTCAAAACCCACCTGGACACATTCCTGTGTGACCTACTATCGATGATCCTGCTTTGGCAGGGGGATTGGACTAGATGATCTTTCGAGGTCCCTTCCCACCCCTAACATGCTGTGATTCTGTGAAGACTAAGGAAGTTCTACAAAGGCTCTGCTTTATTTATCAACTGGAGCAGAACAGAGGGGAAAGGATTCTCTTTCTAGTACTGTTAGCTGGTTGGTGAATTCCAGTTTTGTCAGATGGATGTGCACAATATTAGCAGGAATAAAGTAACTGGCAATTTTCAAAGTGAGAAAAATGAAAGTTCATCACCAGTTTATCAGTTAGAGCATTCAGTCATTTAAATAAGTTGTGTTAGTGTCTTCTGTTAAATAATACACCAAAACTTAGCTAAAGAGTATTCTAATTCTGTGCCAACTACTTAATTATTGCTTATTACAAAGGTAAGCACAGGCAGGTAGCTGAACTGTGAAGAACCATTCTTGGTAAAAAAAGTACAAAAGACCATTTTGAGAAGGATTATTGTGTGTGGTCTTCTGAAACTACTGAATCCAAAATTCCAATTTATTTTTTTTTTGCAGAGGAAAAGCAAAAGCAAAATCAATGAAAACTTCATGTACTCTGTTTCCACTACCCTGTATCAACTGCAAAAGCTTGTGCTGTTTGAAATCTAACTAGAAAAATATAACGCTTGCCGTTTCAGTAGAACCTTGGCTACTATACCTTCTTTAGAAACAGGTTAAATTGAACTTTAAATTGCAAAAGTAATTTTAGTTTGACCACATTTGACATTAGCTGTAGAAATAGATACTTCTGTGACAAGAGTGAAGTAGTGTATTAGATCTGCAGTGGAAAGTGTCTGTCATATGGTAGGATCTAAGCATTGCACACAGAAAATTATGGATATTCTTTTACTGTTAATTGCCCTGAATTCTTAGAAAGATCAAGGTGAAAAGTACTGTAACTTTTTATTTCTTCCCATTTTCACCATTTTCTGTGTGCATTTATGAAAATAAAAATCCAACTGTAGTCTTACCTTCAATTACAGAAATTATAGTTAAAATGATACTACATTGAGCTGTATCAGTCAGAACAAGGAAATAAGTTAGGCTGACATCACTTTCCCTCAATCCTTACCTTTTTTTTTTTTTTCCTCCCTACATGAGCAAATATGGCAGGTACACATCCCAACTGAGAAATAATGTGAAACTTTCACAGTAAGATAAACAGAGCGAATTCAGAAATTATTTAAGTCTCTCAGTAATACAGAGCTCAAACTTCTACAGGTCAAACTTCCTTTACAAAGCTAGTACACTACCCAGATTCTTATTATTTACACAAATATTTTACAAATTAGAGAAGAGGAAGAGAAGGATACAAGTGATAAGTACTCGCCTTAATTTCCTCAAAAGTTGAAAGTTTTTCAACACCTATTAAATGCTTGAGACTCAGTAATACAGAGCTCAAACTTCTACAGGTCAAACTTCCTTTACAAAGCTAGTACACTACCCAGATGCTTATTATTTACACAAATATTTTACAAATTAGAGAAGAGGAAGAGAAGGATACAAGTGATAAGTACTCGCCTTAATTTCAACACCTATTAAGTGCTTGAGATAAACAAAAAAAACCCCCTGATTTCTGCTTTACAGGTATTTCAGCAATTGCAGATATGCTGAATTGCAATGAAAAGTTGCATAAAAAACAATGAAATCAAGTACATAGAAATGTATATACAGAATGGCAGGGGAAAAAATTCATACTAATTTTTCTTAAAGACAATAATAAAAACAAAAACTTAGCTATGGAAAATTTGTATTTTTTTTAAAAAAAGATTTTTTGTAGAGAATTCTTGAGCTGAGCAAATTTTTTCTGTGCTACTCAGCAAGATCACACCATGTGAGCTCCAGAGATGTCTTAATACGTTTTAAGCTTTTAATTAAAATTCCTAGTAATTCTTACAGTGAAAAACTTTTATTATTAACCAAAATATTAATTTTCATTTATATATTTGTAGTTACATATGGTGAAAGTAACTACACTTTATTATTTACAGTTTTGGGGAGATGCACAGAAATTTATATCAACAATGAAATGTTTCACACATGGCTTGAAATAATTATTCTGTGGCATGTGACATCTGAGTTCTGAAATACAGTCAAGAGAAGGAACAGATATTTGATACTCTATACTGACATGCTCTAGTAGAACTCCATGTGTTATTACAGAAATATTGTATGTGATGGTATGTGATATCATAACTCCAAGAAAATTTATTATGTTAATGATTGTAGGGCATTGTCAGAATTCCTAAGGATTCTAAATATTTCCTCCATGGAACTATTGGATGTAGCTGTGCATCATATTGCAGATTCTGCTTTTTCCCTGTCAAGCTGTCAGTAAGTTGATCAACTGGACATCAAAAAGTAAATATGGTATTCATCCAATACAAAGTTAATGAGAAACACAATTTCTGATGAAGTCTGAGCATCCATTAAGTTAAATTTATCTAAATTTATATTAATATATTTGCTGACCTGCTTACCAAAACAAGCTGAGCTTTCCTGGATGCTACCATATTATTCTACTGAGCAGTCTGAAATAACTGGGACTATAGTGTTTTGAGCTCACTCTCTATTTTATTGTTTTAATTAAACTATTTGTGACAAGTCAGAAAATTCTATTCTACAAAATTTTAGGGAAATTTTTGAAGAACTATTTTAGAAACCTTCAGTGAAAAACTGACTATATATAGTAAATTACTATACTAAAATTTAATATCATTGCTTATCACTGATTTCCCATTCTGTTTTTCATATGTATCACATAAGACTGAAAACAATGACAATAAAAACTAAGTAAAAGAACACAAACCTAAAAAATTTATTCTGCATTTTATACCATACCACTTCTCTAGTTTCCATGTAGTTTAACAAAAATAAAGAGCAGCACCGATAGTGCTTGTCATTGTATTTTGGCTGGTTACTGATGCCACTACCATTGTGGTTATGTTTTTTCAGGTGACCCTTCACTACTCATAGATAGAATTGCAGAGATCACCTATGAGTTTGAAAGCCATTGTGTCAGGAAATGTGTTGTAACAACACTGCAAACCTGATTTCTCTGCACGTGTCCAGAACAAAAGCAATCAAAGCTCTGACAGGACAAATGGCTTCCAACATGACAAAGTGGATGAAACTTTTGGGGAAACAAGTAAGAGAATAGTTTCTTTCTTGTTTTGAATATTGCTCATCTGCTGAGGTTGCTTAAAATGTTGCTGATTAACATAATAATTTTCTAACGAGGTCCTGGGTTAGCATTTGGACAGATACACCACTAGTTCATTTTAAAATAAATGGCTACAGATAAGTCGGCAATAAAATTAATAAAGAAAAATAACCTGCTTTAAGACGCATACCTCCACAAACATCTTTTAATTTTAGGCATAAAACCCTAATCAACTATTATTGTTTCATCTTAGCAATAGTTAGCTTCAGTAGTGTGCATCAACACTTTGCTTTCATTGTCATTTCTCAAATAGGGCCAAGTACTATAATTTTATCAATGTGTATTTGTATTCTTATAATTTGACTCTGCTTTATGTTTATCTGACAAAGTTGCACTGAACCTTTGAAGAAAGTACCAATTTATTGAAGATCTCTGAGAAGAGTACATTCATGTTCATCATGAATAACATCTGTATAATGACTTGGTTTGAGACTCTATTCCTTTTTATTTTAATTCCATCTTCTCCACTGTTTTAGTTAGGTTGCTAACATTTCGAGATGGTAAAACAGTAACACAGCAATCCCCAATATATGAGTAAAAGTTAATCATTGAAAAACTCTTTTTCTTCTGTAGAAAAGTTACTAAAATTAGTTTTAGGATGTTAAGCTTCTCTGATCAAAACCAAATTTTCATAATTCTGTTTGATCTTTCTTGAGAATTTTCCTTAGCTCTCTTCCTATCAATTATAAAAAAATGATTTATCCAGTTTTGAATGTTTGCTTTAAAAAGCTTTACTGAGATTCATTGAAACTTGCTCACCATGCCTTAGAAACTGAATCTGTGTGACCTTTATGTCTTGCTTTAAAAATTTCAGTCTGTTTTAAATCACTACCTTAGTTGTTCGGGTTTTTTTCATTTCCCTGCACCAACTGTTTTGACCCTCATTCACATACAGTATGATTAATTCCTAGAGATCTGTTAAGCGTTTGCTTTGACGAGCTTATTTTTCCACTTCTTTTTTTATTTTGAGTCTTTTTTGATATGTATGAGTTTACTTCAGACTGGAAGCTGACAAGAGGTTTATGGCAATCTTATTTTCTCCTCCTTTAGACAGGCTTTATCTAAGCAATACCAAATACCACTGCCGCAGTGCAGTACCTTTGCCTCCAGATTACAGGGCAACCTATTTACTTGAAGTATCAAATGGTGGAGAAGGGACTAATGAGAGCTCATGCATAGATTTACTTCTCATTGGGATCAACATTTTGACATCCTTGAAGACAATGATTAACCTATTTCTTACTATCTGCACAGCTGTCCTGGATCAATTTACAGGTTACAAATTAGTCTCCTCTTTTTTTTTTTTTTTTAATCAGCCATTGATACAAATATGCAATGATGAGGAAAATATAAGAAAGCTAGAAAATTACACTCATCAATAGACATAAAATGGACCAGCTCACTGAAAACATCTTATTTTTTAAAAAATGTTGGTTAAATATACTGTAAGCTAAAATTCACTTTTATTCAGTTCTCCTGATACTAATAATCACTCAGAAATTTACACAAAAGTTATCGTTCTTTTAATATTTTTGTCTAAATAATTTAATTTATACTTGTTATTGAAGTCTTAGGACCTTCATTTTTCTCAAAATAAAAATTTCAGACATTTTCATGGAATTTGTACCTTTAAAGTCACCATTCAAAGCAAATGGAAGACCAACGTTATTTATTCTAAACATTAATTTTGTATATATTGCATTCATTATATAGAAAATAGTATACATACCAATATTTCAAAAAGAAAATATCTATAGATATTCTATATCTGTGAGGAGCTGTATGTGGAGGACAACACTATTTTTAAATGTCAGATTATCAAAAACTAACACCTCGGTCAGAGATGCTTAACAGAACTGAAGCCTGAACTGGCTAGTTTGGAATGGAGTATAAACAATGGTCAAACATAAACATCAATGAGAAAAAACCACAATCTTCGTGAACCTATACAATATCAGGACTCACATTCAAGGATTCTCAGAAATACGCAGCCTCTGCTATATCCAATCTACTAAATCACCTTCTGTGTGTCCATTTACATTCCTGGTATTCCTGGACATGACTACTACTTCTGACAAAAGTTTGGCTAAAACATATCTTTCCATTGCTCTTCCAACAGCTGGTATTTTTTGATGAAACAATCTGCAATGCTAAAACCTCATCTCTTGTTTAATACCTAGGTTTCAGACCAAAGGGCTAGCTTCATCTCACCTCCTGTTAGGTGTTTAAAAGTTAGGCATCTAAATTAAACCCAGTATGGAGAGACAGGAACCACATCCATGAAGGTAATTAAATCTCCCTGTCTTTAGCGTTGAACTTTTTACCCTTTGTGTCTTCAGTCCCTTCTCATGTTCCTCTCTCTTTGTTAATTGTAAAAGGAACATGAATACCTTGCTTTAATCAAATGCAGAACTTTTGGATATCTACACTAAGGGAGATGAGATTTATCTCATTTTGTGCTATCATGAACTCCAAATTTCAGGGGGAGTTTGAAAATCAGAAAGGCACAATAGCTCATAGAGCTTTAACAATTCTCATATTCTTGATGAAGCTTAGATGCCTATGTCAATGCTTATAAATAATGTATAAATATTCAGACAAGGTCATAAAATTCATTTGGTTATAAAAGGGCACACAGGTGAAGCTCTCAATTGCACATTCAATTTAAGCCTTACTGTAACAAAAAAGAAATTCTCTTTGCTTACCTGACTGTTTTCCTAAATATCTTTTCAGTCACCTGCCACTATCAGTGTAAAATATTAGTACCACTATTTTTTGTCAGGATTTTCAAGACAGGTTTAATATGATAGAAAAGCCGAGAGACATTAAGACAGAATCAAAATGCTAAGAATTTCAGTAGAGCTATTTCATTGAAGACTAGATGAGGATAAGAACCTGTGGGAACATACAATCTTCTGCCCATATTACTAGAATTCTGATTGTTGAGAAATGTCAAATGACTTTATTTTTACTGTTCTAATCCTGTCATTCTCAAAATAATTATTGTTATTGAGTAAATAATTTTCTTCACAATACTTACTTTGGTGGTTTCCACATCACAGTAAAGGGTAGTGAGTGAGAAAGGGAAGCACTAACTAATGCTGCTCTCTGAAGAGAACCTCTTAGTACACCTTTTAGTCCTGTGTAACTTTGCTGCTTACAGTACCTAACAGTAGTTTTTAGCAGAAAAGAATATCTAGATATTCCTTATTTGTTCTTAACATAAAAGTAGATATGGTAGGCATCTAATGATTGTCTGAAAATGAGCAAGCATGTACTATATGGTGTCATCCAGAGTAGCTAAGAGAGTTTTAGTAAGAAATAAGCCTAGCATGACTGCTTGCTAGTACCAAGCTTTGTGCAGTGCAAGATGAAAGAGGAAAGAAAGCAGTTCACTGATTTGATAGAACAAATAGTCAAGAAGATGCACTTTAAACAGTTTCCAAGGTAACTGGCTCTGAGTCTGGAATCTATAAATATGGGTACAAACAGGTTTTCAACTCTGAGGCAGAAGGCAATCAATGCAAAATAAATAATTAAAAGAGGTGACGACTCAATGAAAGAACAAGAAAAAATATGTTTAACAAAAAATATTAGCACAAGAATTGTACTCAAAAAATTACTGCATAGTAGTGGTTACAGAAAGACAGGTGCTTTGACTTTTGTTACACATATCAGGTAAAAGATGAGAAGTGTATGGTTTCACATTCAAAACTTTTTCACAAATACATCTGTTACTTAATAATGTAGCCTTTGTTAATATTTTTTGCCTAATCTTTGTCCCAGCTAAGTATTAGGCATTTGAGAAGAAATATTTCTGCAAGATTTCAGATTTTCTTTAGCATTGTCAAAATTAGTACCTAATAGATTTAAATCACAAGATGATTGCATATTATTGTAGGTGTTAATGTGAAGAACATTTGAATATTCAGCACAACAACTGTGTCAAATATATTCAATGCCTCTCAAATGGCCAGTGTGCTTTGTTTAAAAACTGATGTGACTTTTAAACTTTTTAATATTACAATAATTAATTACAGAAAATTGATATTTCTATTAATTTATTTTAAGGTTTTAACAGGTCATTCTGAAAGATTAAAGTACGTGTCTTATACACAATTATATTCTACAAATATCTGCATTTACAAACAGATCTGCCTCATGTAAAGCCTTAGATCTTTCCTACCCCTTTACTTATTCAAGAACCCTAATTTTAAAGCACAATTTTTGTACATAGTATTCACACAGAGATATGTAGACACAATTCTCAAAGAGCCTTGTACCCTGACTGGGGAGTCCTAGTCTGAATATCATAAGAAGATAGACACCCTGAAATATGAACAGCTAATTCTTTAGTTATAAACTCAGACAAACACATCATGCCATGTCCTCTACAGGCTGAATAAAGATAAATAAATAACTGTGTCAAATGCATGCAGTCTGCCCTCTGCAGCACTTGGATTAACATCTGATACTACTGAGGTACAGTTGGATGTACATTTTTCCACAGCCTTAGAAAATTTTGAATAAAAAACCAAAAACCTATGCAGCACATTCTGTTGGGATTCAGGACCGCTTAATGACTATGTAAAAACCCATGAATACAGGTTTGGACTTTGAAACTTTTCTTACAATCTTCCAGTAGCTCAAACACAGACAAATCTGGTGAAGGCTATTGGAGCTCCAGCCAGCATCTACCTGGATCAGAAGAAACTGCATGAAATTGCAGTATTAGTCTGGAGAAGAGAAGGCTCCAGTGAGACTTCAAATACTTAAATGGAGAGTATAAGAAAAACAGAGAGAGGCTTTTTACCAGAGCTTATAATAAGAGGACAAGCAGCATCATTTTAGATCTATACTGGACATAAGGAAAAACTTTTTTATGATGCGGATGGTGAAGCACTGGAACAGCTTTCTCAGAAATGTGTATTTCCCCCCCGGGAAGTGTTCTAAGCCAGGCTGGATGGGGCCTTGAGAAACCTGGTCTAGTAAAAGAGGTTTGACTAGATGTGCTTAGAAGTCTCCGGTCCCTTCCAATCCAAGCTACTCTATAGTTCGATGAAACTCCTTTATGAGGTTATGTGGCATGTTATAAGTTATCAGACGAGGTATTTGCCTGTTTATATGGGTTCTAAACATCAGGAGGGTTCCCACATACAGAATGGATGAACACATGCTGTTTATTCGATAAGGTACCACGAAAGAGACTTGAATCATTCTGAAAAAGGCAGACACTTTATAGTGTGCAAGAGAACTGTTTCTCTGTCCTAGTTTCTCTAAGAAATAGTTTATACAGTTGTGTGTATCTTACTAGGACTTCTAAAATGTTTTCATTTAAGAATCACAGAATGTCAGGGGTTGGAAGGGACCTGAAAAGATCATCAAGTCCAACCTCCCTGCCAGAGCAGGATCACCTACAGTAGGTGAATGTCTCTGGAGAATGTCTCTGGAGAAGGCGACTCCACGAACTCCCTGGGCAGCCTGTTTCAGTGCTCTGTCACCCTCACAGTGAAAAAGTTCTTCCTTATCTTTTTTGTGGAACCTCCTATGCT
>NW_009713243.1:109279-120261 GCF_000703405.1 Apaloderma vittatum | reverse complement strand
TCTTTCCCCCTTGTCCTGTTATTGGACATCCCTGAGAAAAGCCTGGTTTCATCCTCCTGACACTCATCCTTTACTTATTTAGAAACATTAATGAGGTCATCCCTCAGTGTCCTCTTCTCCAACCTAGAGAGACACAGCTCCTTCAGCCTTTCCTCATAAGGAAGATACTTCATTCTCTTAATTACTTTTGTGGCGCTGCACTGGACTCTCTCCAGCAGTTCCCTACCCTTCTTGAAGTGAGAGTCCCAGAACTGGACACAATATTCCAGATATGGCCTCACCAAGAATACAATTTGATTTCTGTACGGTCATAGACATAACAAACTATCACTCTGCATATGCTTTCTAATTGTTTATGTATTGCCAATATTACTACTATACTCATTCTTAGCTGTAGCCAAAAGGAAGCTGTAGGTATCATATATAGTGTCACCAGTTCCTGGAACATGGTTCTAATGAAACAGAGAATGGATTTCAAAACTGGGTAAAAAGTAATAAAAATGTAATTGTGTAGAGGTCCTATTTACTCAAAGGACTCTAGTTTACCAGGACAACTGAGTTTGAAAGTAGTATAATATTTGCAATGCCCTAAAAAACATTGACAAAGAAAGAATAAAATTGTCCACAAGAGGAGTGTTTGAAGAAAAATTATATGACTTTATAAGTAAATTCGAAGTTTATGTGTGCACATCCAATTCACGTACATATATACATGCACACAGAGCTTAGATTGTCTAATATCACTGTAATAGCAAGGGATCAAGTGAATACCGTAGTTGATACTGGATGACAATCCAGAAAACCACATTTCATCTGGACTATGAATTCATCAGAAATATATTCCCCTAAATTATGAACAATATTATTGACACTCTATTAAAAAATATGCCTTTCCAAACACTGCTTTAGCCTTTCCTTTATGACTTGTCTGGAATAAAGCTCACTAGTTAATGGCCAATATCTACTTCAGCCCCAGTACTTTTGATTTTTCAGCAAACGAATTTTTCCTAAAGGTAGTAAAAAGGAAAGATGAAAAGCAACCAGTTAAATTGTCATGTAAATTCAAGCAACTTTGAGCCAAAACAGATTTCACAAACTTCCCAAAGTGACAGATGCAGAGATGCCTCAAAAGACTCAAATTTTTGAGGATTTTGTGTGTTATCAACACGAACATAACAAGTGCACACATATTTATGAAACTAAAACCAACTTGAAATGTTCTTATCTGTTGGTCATTTAAATATTTAAATTTCCAAGAGTGAGAGTTCTCTACAATTTTCTGCTGCACACAGTAGAATTTAGGGGAAAGGAAAAGTAGAAGCAATCAGTTCTGAAATATGAATATCCTTCTGTTGACTTCTGATTTTACACCAAATGCTGTTGTTAACTGCAGCTGCAAAGAATTACACAAATCAGCTCAGGTATTACTTTGAAAATTCTCCTCCAAATTTGTCTGTATTTCACGTTCACAAACAAAAATAAAGATTGTATATTTACATGTATACCTATTTAAAGTCAAGGTGGAGTAGTGGAATTTCCTGTTGTAGGAATCAGAACAATGCACAAAAGAAAAGAGAATGTTAAATGCCTACTGTGACATATAAAATGTATTTATCTCATCATTAACGACTACCTACTGAAATCAAGGCATCAGGGTAGTGTGAAAAATGGTAGTGTGTTATACCTAATCCAATCAGTATATCGGCAAGTGTTAGCAAGTAGTGGGAAGAATAAACAGGAAATCAGAGTTTAGGCTGGATTAATTCCATTCCAGGACAAGGAATCAATCTAACATAGAAACCAAATATATATCTTTTTATTGATCTAATAACGACTTGTCCTAACGTTTAAAGTAGAGAGACAGCCATTTGTAAGCTGGTATGGAAAGCCTACAACTAAAAAGTCTTGCTCTGATGTTCATCAGGAAGAACAGAAGTAGCTTAATTCATATGTGATCTTTTTCAAAGTGCTTAATTTTTACAATTAACAGCATAATATTTCCGTCATATTTTCATGTACTCTTGTGTGAGCAAAAGAACTTAACTCCATGATGATATTGCTACTGCCTTTGCCCTGCTAGTAAAAAGTAACATATCAATGAAAATCTGATCCCAGCAGGGGAAGATTAATTAAAAACATCAGAAAACCTCAGAGAGAAATAAATTGAGTGCATAAATGTGTGTGTTTGTGTTTATTATTATTATTGACTCTCTTTCTTCCCCCTTCTTATTCAGTCACTGAGATTTAGAAATGAAATAAAGATGTTCTATGATTCTATGTAATACGCCAATTTAATCAGATTTCAGCTTGCATTCTTTTTACCATGAACTTAATGCATTGAATGAAAATGAATTTCAGAAGTTTCTTCAGGCAAGGATTTTTGTCACTGCACGTTTTCTGTCACCACATGGCTTAAATTGTGAAAAAACAGATAAATGAATATTTCATATAATATTATTTCTATCATCATGTAACCTGTGAAAGATGCCACACTTAGATCTTACAAAGTAACACCCTTCACTCTTTCAGAGAAACACTTATAACAGAAATTCAAACTTACAAGGACTTCACCATCCACACTTTTCATTCTGAAATAAATTCTTAAAAATGAAGTAAACAATCTTAACTTCTATTTCGTTTTGATATTAGCTTCTCTTTCAAGACTGCTAGGAGACTTACATAGTCCAGACTTTTGAATTAGCTCTTGCATGCTGAAATCAGGACATCGTGCAGAGCATCCTGAGGATTTTCCTGCTTACTTCTTCCTATAGTTATCAGACAATAACCCTCCTCTCACTTCTGATTTAGTGATTGAGGTGATTGTGGGGGAAGAGAGGGAGAGGGAGAGGAAATGTTGCAGTGTTAAATACAAGCAGCTGTCAGAAAGCCTGTAAAAGCCATTGTAATCTATCTACAATACAGAGTCAACGTACATAATCAAAGTAAATGAACCCCAGTGAAATAACAAAGTTTACATATTAAAAACAAAACCACTATTGACACTTTAAGAAGAGAGAAATTTTATCTAATTAGATATCAATTAGCTAATGATAGGTCAAACACTGCTGAGAGAAGTATTGTGAATATAGTAAACCAGAAGGTCTATGAGCAGAAGCAGCAAGACAGCAAGAAAGGTCCAGTGAAGACGTACTCTACACATACCAATTTTCCAGCTTTCTTCCATCAGACACTGCCTGACTGCTTTAACAGTATGTGACTCAGAGTGCAGAGAGATAATAAGCTAAAAGCGAGTAATTTTCTAAGGGAAAAAATGAGATGAGGGTGAGCACCTAACGGCTGCCAATCAGAATTAAATGATACTATGAAGATACTTACCTGACAGTTGACGAATGAAAGTCTAACAGGTCTGTACAACTCTTCAGCCTGCCCTTTTGTGTATAATGGCATTTAAACAAAAAAAAAATAAGGAAAAAGGGATTCCAAAATATAAAATTAGGAAGATTCTTAATGAAGACTGCTTTTCCTCTAAACACTTATATTGTTTTACAAAAATATTTTAATAGATTGATCTGATTTTCACATTCATGCTAAACTTACTACTTTGATTTATTAAGTTCCTAAAGAGCATCAAATATTTTAATACTGGATTGGTGCTGTGAGGTTTTTTTTTCCCCGCAGTGAAACCGAGGAAAAAATCTCAACTGAGGGCAAATAGGATACACTATTGTCTTGGGAGTCAGGTAAATTCCAGGACCTCAGCAGCAATAAATGCTCTCAGGATCTATCTTAAAATAATTTTTCATCTCTGCTAGAATGAGAGTAATTTTTGATGGCAACCTATCATATTTTGTTGTGTGTCAGGTAATCCTGTACTATTTTAAATTTCTATAGCAATCCCCAAAGTCAGCCTATTGTGAGGAGCAATGTATTTTACACCCTAGTGAGGAATAAAGAAATTTTGTGGAGATATAGGTGACACAATAAGCTATGATATCAGCATCGTTATCTCCTAACATTTCTAGGATTTGTTAAGATGGGTTTCTACTGTGGGAGAATTCTATTTTAACTACCAACATAATTTTACAATATTCTGAAATAATCTATTTCAGTAAATACATTCATGTCTTCTTTGTCTTTTTTCCATCTTTCCTGTAATTTGGTCTCATGATTTCTGTGAAAGTGATGAAAAAAGATAAAAGTATTGTGAACAGTTCTCCAAATGACACAAATTGAGAAACACAATAGCATGACTATGGTCCTTGCTTTTAAAAGTTATTATTTTGCCTTATCTCTTTTCTTTTTTTTTTCCCTAATCCATCTGCTTGTTAACCAGAAAGTTAAATGACCCATCACAGTATGAAGGAAAAACTCTAAACTCTCCTCAATTCACACAGAGTAGTCAGGGGAAAAATATGACATATTTTGTTCCTGGGATTTCTATAAAATATTAGCTGACTTTCTAGGTATTACACAGCACACAGTACTAGCCTCTCAACCTCAAGATCAGACTTACATTTTTATTTCATCATGGCTGTGAGAACTGGAGAAAATTTCTGACTAAGAATTCTCCAGTGGAAGTTTCCTTGCATCCTGCAGCTTTTTCTCCTCCTACACATGCAGGAAAAAGAGCAGGAATCTAGCTTATATGTCTTTGGCATGAGACGTGGCTTCCTTACAGGGTAGGCTTCATGGATAATTCAGGAAGAAAGATACTGACTCTTTGTTTAGAAGGAAACATGTGGGAAAGGTGTGTCAGAGAAGATGATGCAAAAAAACCTCATAGTCTTTGCTGAGAAGTGTCATCAGACAGAGAAAGAAAACAACGCAAAATTAAACCTTAAAATTTTCAAAGTGCTAAACAAACCATTCCCAACATCATAAATACAAACCATTCCCAACATCACCCACTGAAGTATGATACAAAAACTGCTATAAAAGGAGATATTAAGTGGCCTGAATTTGTAATAAAATCACTTGATAAACAGAAGTTGAACTGAGAAGTTTTGGACTCCTGCCTTGAACTTGGGCCTGAAAGTGTTATAGGTCTAACAAACAGAATTAAAAACAGGGCAAGCTACTGTAATGGCTAATACAATTTTCACGTCATTAGCAGAACCCACCCAGGCAGAAGAAACAAATAACTGAGGGCTGAGAGAGGAGTGGTGTCTCACAGTCATGGGTCTTTCCCTTTCAGAATAAAACCATCTTCTCCCAAGCTACCTTTTCCACATTCTGTAAAGACCTACACAGGGAAACAGGCAGTAATGACTGTCACCTGCAGTATGACTACCACTCACTGTTCCCCTCCCACTTCTCAGAAGGCAGGAAATGTGCACTGAAGCCAAAGGAGTCTGAATGTTTTACGTCCTCTTACCATAAAGTAAGTCCAAAGCCAGCATAACACAAGCTGCAATTGTATAAAAGTTAAAGGACTTTTTATAAAATCTACCTCTATACAGAGGTATTATTCACAGTGAAATCCATAAAAAAACTTCATAGCATGATACTTAATGAAGTATATACAGTAAACTGCTTACATATTCAGAGCCTAATTTTCAGTAGGCTGTGATCACAGGCTACGAGGTAAAGATATAGTTAAATATATAGTTAAATATACAGTATAGAGTGGTGCTTTTCACTTTAAGCTCCACATATTATAGGTAGTTTTGCTGCAATGTACTTTGCTCCTTAATTCAGTGTTTTCTTCTAACTCAATACATCACTTAACAGTAGAGATGGGCAAAATGTTTGTTAAAAACAAAACTCTCCAAACAAGATATGGGGAAAAAGACAGCTCTAAATGCTAATTTAATATAATGAAATTATCTTGATAGGGTCTATTTGACAAGGCGTGTGAGCAGTTGGAGCAAACTGAGAGAAGGGATGAGACAAAACTGCAATCCTGAAGCCTTTTACAAGGCCATAGTGAGGGTTGGTTGAAGAATAATGACTGGGAGAGATTCTGTGCACCATTTCCTTAATAAAGGCAGCAGGTGAGCGATGTACAAAGCTCGAACTTAGCTGCCAAACTGTCCAGCTCCCTTCCATGTCAGGAATGATCCTATTCCCTTTGCCAAGTCCTCACTGGAGGTACAATCTGTCTGGCCTTTTGTAATTCTTCCAGATCTTCCCTTCACTGACAGTTAGCCTTGCAGCTTTTACTCCACTATCAAATTTGCCTTGTTTTTTTCTGCATCTGAACATGGAGACCTGCAAGCCTATCAAGTCCTTCACAGACTTGTTTCTACTGTCCCTGAAACATCAGCAAAAACCAGTGACCACAGTGATAAATATTTCTACCACAAAACAAGAAGCACCCTCAGGTGATGTGCAGACCATTTGGAGGACAAATATGCCTCTACAAAGCAGCATTCTTCCAACCAGAAAAAAATATTTCAGAATGTAAAAAAAATTAATTCTGTAAACCAACTAAATCCAGAGACCTAATCTGGACTGATCTTCTATTAACCACTCTCTCTACAGTTTCTTCCTGTCTCTGTTTTCTGATTCCTCTTATTTTGGCAATGTGGCTACTAAACATAATGATGTTACTTTTATCTCAAGAAGGATACGTGTCACAAATTGCTGCCAGTTCAGACAAGTATCACAATGTACATGTTATGTTCTCATATTTGACCCTAGACTGACTACTGTCATAAACAAGATACTGAGCTAAATGATTCAGTGCTAGCCATCCTTATATTCTTATATTTTAGCCACGTGCTGCGATTTACTTAAATTAGAGGTAACCATATGGAAGAAATTTTGCTTCTTCTAATGACGCAATTACAAAAGCATAGAGCATATTCCTAGCTTTATATTATTTCAGCTCAGCAGACAAATATTTTCATGCCTTTCTAGGACAAATTTGCTAGGCTTATATGTTTAAGGAACCAAGTTTAAACAGCCAATGTATTTGGACTCTCCAAGATTTCATTAAGCTAGAAATAACCCTAAGCTAACTTCAGTACATGTTCTCCTAAGTAATGAAAAGATCATCACAAAAAAATTTCCAAATTTATAATGTGTCCAAAACCCATGAAGTCATTGATACAGATCTACAGTGTTGGAGAACACATTCACAGTTGGCATACCAAGATGGCAATCGTAACCACAAGCCAGAGTCTTAACTTTGTCAATCGGCATGGCTGGAGTACTGGAGTGCTCAGGCAATTTCCTGCTAACAAAGCGCTGATGGGAGTCACAACTAACCAGCTGTCATAATTTAGACTGTCTTTGGCATAGGATCAGCCCCAGGAACACAGAAAGCCGCTATTGTTCTTTTGTGTAACTTGGTTGTGGACCTACAGAGCTCATCTGTGACATAAGCAACAAGCAAAGAAAAGCACATTAAAAGTACATTAAAGTATATTAAAACACATTAAAACCAGTGTATCACAAGGTCACTGGAAGTAGTGGATTTTTATGAAATATTTAAGAAAAAAATACTTGAACATACCAATCTTCTGCATAGTTTTCCCTTACAGAGCAGTTCAATTGAACTATATAGTGATAGATCATAGTTTCCGAAAACAACAATTTTCTCAAAATCACATGGGTACTAGGTAAGTTCCAAGGCCTCAGAGGCTTACAAAACTGCAGGTGGCAATTAGGTTGAGGGAAATAAATGTACTTTGTTGCATGTTTTTTGGTTTTTTTTCTTAAATCTAGAACACCAAAGTCTATACATTTGTGTTTGTCAGCACAGTAATTTCTAACTGGTCTTGTTCATTCTTGTAACTCAGCTATGTTGTCAGCCACATACAAGTTAAGAAAGTCTTCTCTTGAGTTTACCTATTAAAATTACAAACACTTGCTGCTATGCTTTCCACAGAGCAGTAAAAGTCTCCCTCACTTGATTAGTTTATTCTGCACAAAGAAAGAAATCTGAACAAGGTTGCTGTGCCTGCCAGGATACAGAGTTTGGAGACTTCCCAAAGAATGCACAGACATCTGACAGTGTATCTCAAAGGGCACGTAACTACTGATAATCTCCCATATGTCATGATGATAAGCTTAAGCAGAGTGAGAGAAATAGATTGCACTAAACGTTATATGTTTCTCCTCAGTAAAATCTGCAGAAAGATAAGCTCTTTTCCCTTAAAGCATTACCCTCATAATTATCTTTAAATTACGACATCTATCTTCATCTATGGTCTTTTAAGTGTATATTTATTATTATCTTATCTGACAGTTTGTCTTCTTTAGCCCATGATCTTCATCTTCAAAATATTCTTTATGGACAGACTGTACTAAGTTACAGGAAACAGCTTTAAAAACAGAATTTTAAGAATCATGAGAGAACAGGCAGTTGCTTGATAGTCATTTACTTTGTAGCAGTGAATAGGAAGTAGTACAATCTGTAATTCTAATGATTTGTTTATCTGATTTTATAATAAGCTGTTGCTACAATTTTTATTCGCATTTCCATTTTGTCATTAAATGTCACTGAAAAGGGTTATCTGGCTCATCTTTCTAGGATCATGTTCACAAGAAAGTTAATGAATGGCAGTAAGAAATACTGCAACCATAAGGAAGAGTCAACTAACAATCTAATGCTCAGAAAACACACTACTGATTAACACCATCCTTTAGCATTCTGAATGTCTGAACAAATGGAACATCAACAGAGAGGTAAAAAGTCAGGTGTAGTCATATGGACTGTTGATGTTTTTCAGTATCACATATGTGAAGTGTAAGATCAAGCTCTGAGGTATAAAAGGAATCCTTCATCTCTGAAGCATAAATGACAAGCCAAGAAAGATGCAACCAAGAGTGGAAGTGCTACATGCGCTATATATGTGCTATATTGTAGAAAGAGACAAAAGTTACAAACAAACCTTAAGCACTGTTTCATTACTAGCATTAAAATGTGTCCACAGACATTCACCTTGGAAATCATGGCAGCTTGACTAGGTTTACTTCATTAGAAGAATCAAGCGAAAAGATTGTAGCTACATTGTAAAACTAAATGTTAAGTCCTTAGAATAGACTTCCTTCAGATCTTAACCTAGGCTGTTGATTGATTGGACTGATCGGGAAAAATATTCCCTGAGAAAGTCCAGAAAAAAAATATCTCTGGCACAGGTCAGATTCATTTCTACCAATAGTATATTTTTCCTCACTTTTTTCTAGGGATGCACTTGATGGCAGCAATATCAGCTCCAGCTGGGAGACTTCTTAATTTTTTTGCTTGTTTGTTTGTTTTAATTAACTGGGTACTTCCACTGCATGGTGATATGAGCACTTCAGAATCATCACAGTAATATGCAAAATGTAATAAGTCACAGTAATAAGCAAAATTACTGTTTTGTATTTTAATATATACATTTTTAATCACCTTTTGTTGAACCTTTGTTTTTTTGGTTTGCATGTTTATTTTTACCAAATAGCAGATTAAAAATTTTGAACAGAAAATATACTGTGTATTTTACAGATATTAAGGCAAGGGAATTAGACTCTTTGCAAATGTGCTATAGCAATTATTGAACATGAATACTCAAGTAATTACTATGTTAAATACCTTATTCAAATAGAGTACAAATTAAAGCTACCCTAGTTTGTCTGAAATCCATAGCTTTCTCTGAAGTGGTAATTTTGTCTTTTTTTTCCTTTCTCTTTGCTTTCTTTTTTTAACAAAACCCATTCATGTTCATTGTTCTACTTAGAATGGCCTTAGTTTTCTTTGTCTTTGTACCTTTGATATGATACCAGGAAGGAAAGGGGGTATATCTATTCAAGTTATTAACAGAAACAAATAGACTAAAACAAAATGGACTAACTAGAAACAAAATTTATGTTTAACACAGTATGAATAGAACGCAGAAACTAGTGGTGTAGAATGTTTTTTCATCCGGAATGTATAACATTGACAAAAAGACAGAAAACTTACACTCCATCTATCTAAACAGAGTTACAAGAGATTGCTTGGGATGAAACACATACACATTCTAGTAGAGCAAAGCCTGTAATTTCAGGTGTGTAAAATGCTTTATTCCCTTTCTCTTATTTTAGAGTATCAATCTAGTTATATATTTGCTCTTCCATTCATAAGCCACAAAAATCAGATATCTTAAATGGTATGGACTGAAAGAGTTCTTTCTTCTGTATAAATTAACATTTAAAAAATCAGATATTTCTTCTAAAGTATTTTTTCACAAACTGAGTCACCAGCTAAAACCAGCTGCTATCACTGTAGGAGTAAGGGAAGATGCAGTCAGTCTCTTTCCAGACCTGTCCCTGGAGGAATGTTAGGCCCCCAAGGGGACTTAGAAGCAGGCACTTCAGAGTGGCCAGACTTGGTCACTTCTGCATTACATCAGAAGCAAACTTTCTTAGGAAACTAAGGAAATTACTGACTGCAGGGACAGGTGGCAATTGAGGGTTTAAATGCTGTACTTCGACCAAAGCAGTAATTAGTTACATAAGTTATGTGTGGAACAGATGGCATTTTAGGAGACGAAATGATGGATATGTAATTTCATTTGAGTAATTTAGATAGGTATATTTGGGAGGAGTACTACAAAAATTTAATGCAGAACTACTACTCTGTAATCCATATGTCAATACTACAGTATATCTTAAAATAATACTGTGTAATAAATTCATGATTAATTCATTAGTTTTTATTGTAAGAAAAACACATTTGGTTTTGGTTTGTACTTGGACAGTATATTTAAAACCAATGATTACTATGGTGTGGTGTTGCTTTAATGATTCTAGTAGACTGAGCTGTTAACTAGTAAAACTAAAGATACAGTTTTGGTCAACTAGAAAAGAGCAAAAGAAAGATGATATGGAATATTTAAATTCTTAAAGCACGTGGGTGAGGTATTCAACCAGCAAAGGGATAAAAGAGCATTTATAAACTTTCCAAACTTCAGAAAGCATGTACACAATGCTAGAAATAAAATAACACTGAGAATTAAATAAATATACGCTTAGGCAGAAAATCATGCTGCTTGCTTTAGACCTTTAAAAGTTACCTATTCTAAGATATTCATAGAGACTCACTCGGCATT